>NW_012026854.1:475924-478196 GCF_000956235.1 Wasmannia auropunctata
CTCTCTCTCTCTCTCTCTCTCTCTCTCTCTCTCTCTCTCTCTCTCTCCCTCGTTCTATCTCTACCATTAACAGTTTAACGATGGATTCGTGTAAAATTTTATTGCACAATTTGTTTTGATAATCGAGGGCGCTTCCTCGAGAACAGATTCGGCGAATAAACTGTGAGCAGTGCACAATTCTGAGTTAATAGCGGCAAGATTTAATTGGTCAATATATTTAGCGAAACATTATGTAACTTAAGCGAAGTGTCTACGGTTTAGTGGTTAGACAATACTTCCTCCGCGTCATGTTATATCTACATGTATAACGAACGATAGGCGTACACGCGAATCTCGAGGCGAAGTTTTCGAAAGTATACATAAGAGTCGTCTGATCTTATTTTACGAAAGTTTCTCCCGCGGTATCGTTCACCGCTGCATATTCACTGATCCAAGTGTAAAACTTTTACGTCTGGTTCAATCTCGTCCGATTAACCTGCCCGTGGTAATATTGGATCTCTAAGAGCTACCTCTTGTGCGTTGAGAAACGGAACAAGTCGTTTTACTTTCAATAGATAGTAACTTTTACTTGTATCAAGTTATATCATAATTATAAATTATAATACGTATATTATTAAAATTATTATACGCTTAATGTTATAAAAAATTAATTCAATATTTTAACATATCAGAAGTTGATGTTTTTTTTTTACACGACAAATTTCCTGATTTTATTCATCCATAAAAAAATCATTTTTGCGTCGTCATTATTTTGTTAAGCAATCACAGATGCACACAAGACTCTGATATGCTGTGTGTAATTCGGAGTTTCGCGAGGAATTCTATTTTATATGTCCGGTCCGACCAATCACGCAAATAGCGAAGCCCCGAAACGTCCGTCAGTCCACTCGCGTACTTTGTTAGAATGGAATTACGAGGGTGGACACCTCGGGCGAGAACCCCACGTGCATACGAGCATAGTCCACGAGCGAAAACGTTACAAGGCAGTGAGAGCCGGCCGGTGTAACCCAAACGCCCGGGACACCCTAGTACGAGCCGAGGTCGAAACTGTTTCGAACTGTGGTCTCGTAACGCCGTTGAGACACGCTCGGTAACGTCGTTAGTCGCGAACGGTTCAAACTAGTTTATAATACGAGAGCGAGACAGTGAGCGAGACAATGAAAAGCGGTTACAGAGTGGAACCGGACGATGTCCCCGATGTCTCGTGACGCGAGTACAGTCCACAGATTACTCCCGGTTTTCTGATGGACCGGCGACCGGTCCTTCAGAAAACCGGGAAGAAAGCGCTCTCGTAAAACTGGACGATAAATAATGAACGTGATACTTCTTGGGATTCATCGCGAGACTGCACCCCGAGGGGCGCACACTCCGAGCCAGACGTGGTACGGCGAGTCTGCTAGCAGTTCGTATACTTCGTATAGTCGCTCCGTTGCGTCAGCGATGCTTAAATCATATACGATTACGGACTGTCAAATGTGTCATTTTTGCATTGTGAAAAAAACCGGAGGATATGCAACCGCCGGGGAATTTCACTAAAAAATATCAACGTTGTATTTTTAATTGTGGCCCGCTCTCGCTGTTTTTTTTTTCTCTGTTACGAATTGATATTTGCGGATTGAAATAGACACTAAATTCAATATCGCATTCGACAAGTCGATGATTGAACCCGACGTCGGTAGAAAGAACGTCGCTATTGTAAAAAGCGATAATCCCCCTCCGCCCGTCAGACATTCGATAACATCTTTCGTCGTTGCTGCGCGCCGTTAAACGTTCAATAGATAGGCGCATAACGGAACGGTAATTATCGGGTCCGATTCTCATCAGAGCGCGCCCAAGCCATTCTTTGTCAAATGCAACCGTGTCAATGGCGGAATTACGTCTGCGGAGGTGTCGACCGATAATCCACCTCTGGCATTCGTCATTCGAGCAGCCCGCGTCGTACTTGGCGCGCGCGATAAAGCCGGTAACGTCTTTAAGTGGAAACGTTCGTTCAACGTCAGACGGGCCACGTAGCGGCGGCGGCGGCGGCGGCGCAGCCCCCCCGGTTACAGGCGCGCGCGGTGGCGGGCGGCGGGGGCGCGCGGTGTGCAAGAGGGTGAATAATCATTTCCCGTCGTAACAAGGGAGATCGAGTCGTAACCGCCTTTACTTCGCACCTTACCTGCGCGCCACGTTTCCACCCTCCGGTTAAGAGATTGTGATTCCATTCTGTAGGAAGCCTTTCGACCTCTCTCTCTCTCTCTCTCTCTCTCTCTCTCTCTCTCTCTCTCTC
>NW_012026854.1:478216-677257 GCF_000956235.1 Wasmannia auropunctata
CAATAAAAGAAATTTTGATATATTTAACATAAAAGAATTGTTCGATCAACAAAAATTTCTGATATATTTAACAAGAAAAATGATTCAATCGCCAAAAAATTCTGGTAGATTTAACAAGAAAAAATTAATCATATTCGTCTGGTGAATCGTACAAGAATTCTGATTCGTCGATTTTCAAACAGACATACTAGTTGACTCTAACAGATTTTCTCTTAATGCAACCAGATTCTTTTTTCAGTGTAATTATTAAAAAATACATTTAAATGCATTGCTAATTATCGCAAATTTTCTATAATCGTGCGGAGTCTTGCATATAATGTTTGAGATACGTATTACGTGATTGCATTCGTCATTGTCGCCGTAACTATAATAATCGATGATGAAATCCTCTTAGCCTACATTCATATATGATTATGTGGCATATCTCGGAAATTAATAGTAAGCGTTTGAATGACGGTATCGAACGGCGGCTTATAAGGCAACCGAATCACTGTCAAACTTCGCAACTTTATTTGACGTGTATGCACACCTTTGCACGACTGACGTTCTACGATTATGACAAGGGATGCAAGAAGATTGAGACATTACTGTGTCGTGTAACTTCTTGTTCAGCAAGTTTGCAGACCGACATGGGCCGTTGTTACCAGCGTACGATGAGAAAAAATATTCTTCTTATTTCTCCACAGAGAGAATTGTGTTAAATGTCCTAATAGTTCACTAAAATAAATAAACGTTCTAAAGTAAATAAATGTGTGATTCTTTACTATAATATTTTATTAATAGAGTAAATTGTAATTTGAATTATATATTTTAAAAATAAAATTATTACTTTTACTAAACAGTATCTTATTTTTACTAAATAACGAGTAGCAAATACGTGTTACGTGTATATCGATAAATATAATATGAGATTTATCGATTTACATACTTTATGACATATATTATGACATTAATTTGCATGTTTGATGTGTTTATAATTTCAATGTATTGACAAGTTTCTTCTGTGTCTAAATAAAATTACACCAATATCTAGCATATCACGAGAAAACCGCCGAAGAATATGGCCAATAAGAAGACACTCGCCTTAATGATAGCAGTTATCAAAGTCATTTTACAAAGTTACTCGACTAACCGTCACGCCATAGACGTTTGTGCGCGCGGTCAAACTCATAACCGCCGCCGCCAACTTGTCATTAATTTGCGACCGGGGAAAGCTTGCGCCGATAATTGGGTGACGTCGGCGCGTATCTCCTCGCTTGAATGACAGAGGGTGGTCGTAGAGCGCGACAGAGATAGGACAAAATTTCTTACCGGATGTTTCTTTCCCAGGGACCATGTCGCGAAATGCCCTTAACGCGGAATGTCGTCTGAATTACGATCCCGCCCTTACGGCCGGCTTATGCAGACACGCAGGACAAACGAGCGAACCCGAGCGAATTTCTTTGCGCATTCCGAAACGAAATTCCAGTGCCAACTGCCTCAACCTGGTATCTTTACTGCCCCGTGCCTTCCTTTTGCCGTGCGTGAAAACGCAACCGGGCGCGAATTCATTAACGCTCGCTTGACATTCGCGCAAGATAAGAGAAGCTTCATCTTCTACCTCGTTAATGGGGTTTTTTTTTATCCAGTTGTTTCTCTCTGTCTCATTAACAAGCTATCTTTGTCTTTTCATCAGCTAAAATACACGTAATACGTATCTCTTTCGCGAAATCGCATGTTATTAATTTTTATGCATTTAATCTGATAGATTTGATGCATTTTATGTGCAAATTCTATCGCTTTATTAAAATATATAACTAGGAATTCTTGTAATATATTTCATACTATATATACATACGCAAAATATTTCTAACTTCTTTTATTAAAAAAGAAAAACGAGAAAGATAGTACATATGTAAAATTTTTTTCATTAAAAAATATTTGTAACAGATTATATTTTGTAATCTAATAATCTGTAACATGATAAAAACATTTAAAGTATAATTTGTTTATATCCTTTATTTCCTTTTCCATATTTCTATCGTTTTATTTTGTTTCGTAGTCATTTACCGTCAAATTGTATCTTGTATTGAGCGGAGCTGTGGATACGATTTAAAGTGTTAAGCCGTGAACTGGAACGGGGTTGCAACAGCAGTCTGAATAGAAATTTTAATTAAATAACACGACAAACAGGACCCGCGCGACGTTTAACGCCTGCGAAGCATAACATTACTCCCAAATTAACGGCCGCGTTACGTGCATTTCACGAAGGTGTTACTCAACTGTGCGCGTCTAAAATTACGTTATGTCATTAAGGGGCGCTAATTGTCGCATTGCAACTTTGTGTGAGATTGTGATTTTGAATAAATGCAATGAATAAATCAGTAGGAATAAAACTATATTATAACAATAAGTCATACGTAATATATGCTGACAAATAATTTCTTTCCGTTATAAAAGTAATATAATTTTTAAAAAATACAGACAAAAGATGTTATTAATTCTTTATTTTAATTATTCAGATCGATACTGTAGATATATAAATATGTATACAATATATGTATATATTATGTGTATACATAATGTATATAAATAATGGATGTGTATATGTGTGTTTGTGTGTAGATTAAACAGTATTAAAAAAATATAAACTTGAGAGAGAGAGAGAGAGAGAGAGAGAGAGAGAGGGAGAGAGAGAATATTAAAACAAAATAATATTTTTATGTAGTAAAAAAGTTGCATTATTTAACAATATTTCTTAAGTTTAAGTCATATCCGGTTAAAATACCAACGAGATGCATCAACCAAGGACAAAGCAACGTAGCGAAACTGGTATATAATGCAACGTGAGCACCGTGGCTGACATATTACAGCCAAACCGTGTTCCAAGCCTTGTCAATTATTCTTCAAACGCATTTTCATCAAACGCGAGGGCTGACAGGCATGATGAAATTTTGACTGTTCCAGGATGCATACGCGATCATAATACATAAGCTGCGTCGTAGCATCAAACAGACAGGGGAATGATATAGTGTCGTCTGATATATCGACACACGGTGCGGCGTTAAACACCCCCCGCCCTCTCTCTCACTTTCTCTCTCTCTCTCTCTCTCTCCTTCCCCCTCTCTCCCTCTCCTCATCTCGGGCTCTTTCCTTGCATCGCGAGAGAATACGCGAACAGGAATGAAATCGCAAAACGAAATCGAAGACATATCCACGTTGAAACAACAAAGCAATTCCCGCAAAAATTGATAAACATTCGCGGCAGCCTGCGCGAACATCCCTGCCGCGATACTTCTGCGGCGCGTTCTGTTTTTTTGGTTTAATAAAACACACGGAGCTGCGACAGCGGCGCGGAGCTAACGGAAAAAAGTAACGCTGAAGCTTACTGTACGCGTCGTCGATAACTGCAACGATGGTGGCGGAGCCAAAAGAGAAGGGAGGGTCACTCGCGGTTTTTGCGGGTTAACGCCAAAATATCCATTGTTTCTTCGTTACGCGACCGTACCGCGCCTACCACCGACGCGACGTTCTACGTATCTGTCCGTGCGGCGCGGCGGACCGGGTCGATATCACGCTCCATTCAAAATCGGCTTGGTATCCCGGAATAATTGATGCCGGTCTAAATCCGGGCGACAACCCCGACATGACGAATCACCGCCTTGTTTTAGAGCTCATTCCTGATCCGCGATATTCTCTCGCGATTAAATATTCTTCTCTAGGGGATTGCAACGTTCGTATGCTCAATTTAATTTTAATCAACTTGATTTAATTTTAATGAGCATAACAGAGCTTAAAGGATATATCCTAAAATTTACATGAAACTCTTCGTCCTTCTCTCTATTATCTCTTTTTAAATAGTAATTATTTCTTTTTTGGGGAATGTGCTATTACAAAAATAGGAACTCTGATTACAAATTAAAACCAATTAAGATGTTAATTTTAAGAGAGAATTTAGAAAAGTATATTATCTGTAAAGCAAAAATAACAGACGAGAGACAATAGAGATGTATCTCAGTCTGGTTGTTACAGCACATTTTTAGATTAAATAATGGTACTAAAGATAACGAGAAAGGCTTGAGAACTTTACACAAGAAATTAAGCAGACATTACGCGTGTGCTCGTAGGCATACACGTGTGGCCAACTTGTAGCAGTGTAATAAACGATCGTATCCGTCTTAGCGGAGGCATAGGGCGTGTAATTAAATGCGAGCGAGCTCTTCCGCGCGGAATTGCTTTCCAGAAAGGAGCCAGCCGTCTTGACCGATGTACGTCTGTAAAACGCTACGGATCGATAGAATAGCACGTGAGAATTTTACGGTTATAAGCTACGGCCGGCTCTCGCGCGTAATGAATTCCACCCCGTGCATCTGCCGGCACTTCCTCGTGCAGGACTTGCCGCCCCGCGAATAACGTTACCGGCACGAAATTACGATTTCCGTCGAAAGTGGGACAGACACGATTTGAACTTTCTACGTTTGTGTCTACGGGTAGAACAACACTGGCGGCGCCTTCGCGCTGTTTACCTACGGTTTTCAAACGATTTAATAGGAATTCGCAAAAGACAAGAATCCGCGAGAAAGCTAAGCTCCCTCACGACTGTTCTCCTCTTTCGCGTTATCCCATCTTTATTTTTTTTAAGTGCCCGTTTTCACAACTCGCCGAATACTCGACGTTTCGTTCGTTTAAGCGCAAACTCACCCGCGATTCTCCGCCGCGACTAAGTACGGAGATTGGTATCTTCGTAATTACGGGTGAGCAATCTCAAATGGCTCGCGCGTCTTGTTGTCCTAGAATTTTGCAGAGGAGAACAGAATCTCGGCTCGCCCCACTCGGCGACACTTTTTACGGATTAACAAAAGTTCTTAATAGCTCGGCTTGTAATAACTTGGCCCGAGCTATAATGCCCTCGATTAAACGTGGTGCTTGCGCGGTCGCTAAATCCGCTGGGTAACTCGCCGATTTATTCTGAGAGAATTGAAGTTGATGTGTTTTCTTCTCTTCCAGTAGATTTGCTTTTCTTCTATCTCTCCTGCCCCCCCTCCCCCCTCCCTTCGAAGTCGAACGTCGCTTTTCCTCTTTTCCTGTACCGGTGCGTTCCATCGGAGCGTTTCAAAAGAAGAATAAGAGTGGCGGAAAGGCCTGCGGAAAATTGGTTTCTTGGACGCGGTGGAAGCAAATCCCGACAGAACGAAATGCTAGCAGTTTTTCGTTGGCAGACAAGGGAGGTCGTCCTCGGATATCGCGTCGTTCCTTCGCGGTAGCGTTTTTCAGGTAGGTTTGGACTTAGGAGAACGGATAGTGTCACGGTATATATGCGTCATATTACGTACATTATCTCGCGATTTCCACGGGTTGACGATTTATCTTGGAACATTTAACCGTCGCGATTTGTGAATATCGCAGAGTTTTTTTTAGCTCTAGTGACGTTTTGTATAGTAAACTCTAGTACGTTATAACATATACAAAATTTGTATATACATATAATTATATTTATATAATTTTGTAAATGCTTGATGTATTAAATTTATATGTTTTATTGCAAATTTTTCTGTGCATGGTCCTTTAAGATTTAATATAAAGATATAATCGATAAAAGCTCTTTCTCGACATAAAATTGATTCGATTCGCCGGTGATTTGATTGCTTGTGTGAAATTGGACGCTATTGCTCGCTATTGCAGCATCAAAAGCGACTAGCAAAACCAAAAAAAAAAAAAAAAAAAAGAGCTGCTCAAACTCCACGATTAGACTCGCGAAACATTTCGAGTTTAACGCAAACGTAACGCAATAGTACCGCGCGCGCACACAGGGAGAAGATTAATCGTTTACCTTTTCACAACGAAAATTCCGAGCGTCGTGCACGAAGTTTCAAGCCAATCCCGCGGAATCCCGGGATTTTTGTGCAATTTTGAAGTTCTCTTTATATTTAACACACGGTGAATATTTGTGCCGTGCGGCTTGATGCTATTCTCGCTGCCATCGTCTCCTCCCTCCCTCCCCTCCCCCGTCCTTCTCGTCGCCCGCCTTTTTCGGACGGGATCCATCGTCGAAAAGTTGGATGCCGGCACCGCGAAACTTCGCAAATTTAAAGCGATCTCTGGCGCGCCGGAAGCTTTTGAATTTTAATCCGCGTGCTTTCGCCGGGCCAGGCTCCCACGGAAAAATGCTGATCGCTTTATGACGAGATTGTTGACGCGCGCGGCGGCCCCGTGCACTAGTTGCACCAAGAGTCGCTGGAATACCTACGTGGCTATATCCCACCCACGCGATATAACATAATGTTATCCTAACACGAACACCGTGTGCATTAGCGCAATGCCTCCATAATGAACTCAATAAAGAACTTTTTTCATACCGCATTAACCCCGTGACGACGGCGATGAAATTAATTCGTAATGGGTTACGGTCGAACGTGGAGTGGCCGTGCTGCAGCCAGACACTCAAAATCCCAGGCTTTTACGGTGTCCATTATAAAAAAAATTGAATTCCGTCAGGTTGACAATCCTTTCGATTTGTTGCGGCAGTTGCGTAAAAAAAGGGGAAAAAAGGGGGAAAAAAGTGGATTCAGCCCCGAGTGCGCCTGTCCCCAGGTTCAACATCGAGTTTTTACATTTTTCTCGAATACGATGGCCCTTCGCGATACGGGGAGGACGTACGAATTAAAATGAATTTATTTCAGACGAGGATAACGACTAACGTCCCAATTTCTCGGCTTGACCCGCCATACATCGCCGGAACACTTTGAAAGGCTTATGCCGGTCGAGAGTTTTTTGTTGCTGGGATTTAGTGCGCGCCGCGATTGTGCAACCTCTTCCCAACCCCCTCCCCCTCTCTTCTCGCTGTTCACTTAATCCATCGATTCGTCCGATCCGCTCGGCATCGAACGAAGGAAATGCACGGACCTTCATTTTCCGGATTTCGCGTTATTACGCGTCGTCGCTGATGTCGACGACAACGGACTATTTTCGTCGATTTAGATCGATTCTGACAAATCCATCTTTTTTTCCTTCTCATTTCACTTATATATATTATTTTCACTGTTCAAATAAAGTGACGTAATAATATTTGCGAGAGACTGGAGTTTTAATACCGTAATTTAATCTTAATAGAAATCTCGATGAAAACTTTCAATATTAATCCGCATAAAAAAGTGAAAACTCTATTAATGATCTCATTATTCGGGCATATTCCGTAAAATAATATCAATTTTGCGAATAAATTAAATTTAATATTATAATAATTATAATAATGACACATATGTTGGCGCGTATTGTATCATTAATAAATACTAACTGTCGATATACATGCTACGATAAAATTTCTTTCCACGGCAACTTTGTGGACTACGAGTTATACGTGTTTTCGTATTGCAGAAGCGGTGCCACTTAAAAAAAAGAGGAAAAATAAAGTGAACGCGATTTTTTTCTTATTACCGTTCCCTGCTCATCAGTCTTGAAAGAGCTCTTCGTGGATTCCGGGCTAACAAGCAGCGCACATGTATGCAGCGCTTGCATGCCGTACACATAAGCACAACAGACGAGAATCGACCTCGGTTATTGGTTCATTGATTTTTGCATCAGCTCGACGGCAGGCTCCGCGGGATTGCGAATATCGATACTCGATGACGGCCCTCCGGGAAAACAAAACCGATAATCCACCCTCGGAACGGCGATGCCTTTCGCCCACCGACCGCTTCTCTCTCTCTCTTCCCTGTCCCAGTCTGCTCTGTTCGTCGCTTATATTTTTGTTCTCTCTCCGTTCCGATACGTGCCTCGATGTAGTTCGATACCTCGTTGCAGCGATATAAGAATATCACAAGACTACGGGCGGATTTATGCCCGGAAGAACAATAGCGAGGGAATCTCAGGCGGCCCACGATAACGATAAATGACGACTTGTATGGCCGAAAGTCCGATGTTCGGAAAAGATTGGTCAACAACTTTTCGCTCGCGACTTGCAATGTAACACGGAACGTCGATCTGTACGAAGTCGTCGTATAAATACGTTTCTATACTTCACATAATATTGATTTCTAAGCCGTCAATTTAAATTAGTCCTCTAACAAAAATAATAAAATATTAATAATTTTTGAAGGCAAGGAGAAGATTCTTTCGTGAAGTTCTTCTCTGCTTCTAATAGATAGTCAAATTGAATTTATTCTTCTATTTTAAGGTTTACATGTCACTCTATTTCGAGACATGTGAAGAAGCTCCATGTATGTCTCATAACTCATATTTCTTTTGGAGTTTTCTATTTTTACAAACCGTTTAACTCTTAACAACGTTTTAAATTAATTAGTATGCAATAATTTGAATTTTAGAGCGTGACAAAAAATCGCATTCATAATATATTCGTTGCTCAGATATGCAGTACAAATTATGATATTTCGAGGAAAATTTAAATAGTGACGATCGCAAAAGCTTCGTGACTTCTATGTCACGGATTGCGGGATAGGAGCAGTCGATATCCCGACTCGTCTCTATCTCGATGCGCTGTTAACGAATACCCGGGGAGAAACTCGACGGCACGTGGATTGCTTGACCGCAGAAGCGCAGATGATTCGGTCTGGTAGAGGCTACGATTGGTTTCCGGCGCTCAGCGCCTCCGCCGGAAGTCACGCCAACCACCGGCGGCACGCCACACAATGGCGTAACGTCTGCGTTCGTTCACCATGACGGCTTGCAAAACGCCGCGTGATCCGGCGCGCGGCGGCGCGGAGAGAAAAAGAAGGAGAAACGCCGACGATATAGCGCGCCGGAACTCGTACGAACGGAGTGACAGTAACGCCGTATATTCAAACGGAATTTCGGCCTGTGAGAGAGGAATCCTTTCGCAGCGCGCGATAGTCGAACGTCCGCGCCCTTGCTGATACGAGATACGAACTGGATGAAATAAGGGACTTCGTCCTGCTAGCGTGATTCTGTATACAATCAAGGAGCACTGAGTAGATTTAGGTGAGATCACCAAGCGCACTCACAAATCTCGAATGTAGTCGATGTTGCATAAGTTGTCATTGATAAGCCGCGGATTTCATCAAACGCGATATCTGTCGTTCCTTTCAATTACCCTTTGTGTTTACTTATTTCTCGTATATTTATTATATTCTAAATTTTCATAGTTATGTAGAAATAACTCGTCACAAAAAAAACAGATACTTTTCTTTCAAGAAACATAGATATGAATTCAAAAAGATTGAAATATCATCTGATCTATAATTATGAGCTTAATATCTTGCAAGTATCCTAATGAAGAAAATTTTATACCTCTTGCTGCACCTCAAATGTAGTCGTTTGGACGCGTTGATTGATAACATAACAACCACCGTGCGCTGGCTTCGAAGTTGAGTTGCCGAGTTAGTAAGCCCCTACGTGACGATATTAATGACGCGCTAATTGCCAATTGGCGCGGCTTGTTCGCGGTCGGCGCGGTCGGCCCGCGCGCACCGACGAAAATATTAATATTATCGTTATAATTATTACGAAACTACACAATGTAACGATGGCAACGTTACCGCCGGATGCGTTAACTGCGTTAACGATTAAAGTCATTCCGCGCATCGTGCAAATAAATTTGTAATTTCGATCCTACGGGGCATTTGCTAATTATGGGATCAAATTTTCATCGCAGCCGAACCGATGTGAATAGCGTGTAAAGCGAATACGTGTCGCGATTGAGTAAAACGCATAACAAACACGCGGCGCCGGCCCGAATTCCGACCGCGATTGTACATTCCAACAAAGCACCTAATTGTACATTGACCACCGCGATACGGCAGAATTACGGCCTTTACAGTCATTGTCGCTGAAGCGTTCTGTATATCTAGCGTCATACATCACTGCCGTTACATGCATATATATATATACGGAATATGTAACAATTATTTCCTCTCTCCGTGCGAGCGCATTATTGGTCGCGGCGTTACAGGAAGCTCTCGTCACGTCGCTCTAGATTCTCACGGGCGACACGAGAATCCCCTGCTGCTTATCTAAGTGGCCCGTCACTCGTGCGACTAAATATTTTATCGGTCAGGCGATTTAGACAAACGACCCTTATGCATTTCCCCCTTCCCCCGCCCCTCTCCTCCCCCTCCCGCCCGAATGTCTACTTTTATGCGGGATGAACGGAGGAAACTCGGCTCCGCGCATTCGCATCTCGTGAATGACCTTCCTGAGTTGGCCAAGTTGGATCAAATACTAGACGATGCAATTTATTTCAAGTCGCGTCTATGCAAACGTTTCGCCGCTGACCCGTCAAGTATACGCCGGTGAATGTAAAGACGCAGCCGTTTCTGCTCTTCGCTATTCTTTCCTATCTTTTTTTTTTCGGTGACTTCATAACAAGTGGACCCCCCTCCCTCCCCCCCTCTCTCTCTCTCCTTTGTACCGCTCGTAGCTATAGTTAAACACCCTCGACAATCTCATTAGCCAATCGGCAAACCGGACATGGTCTCATTGTCGACGACGGGAACAGACTTCGGAGCTAACGGTGTTACGGAGGGTAAGCCAGGACAAACATGCAAGAGCCTTCGCAACCGCTAATCAATATGGAGGTCCCGACTTTCGCAATTGCGGTTTACCTTCTCGTCCTCTCGTGTTCGCCGTTAAACGGGCTTTTGGCGCCGCGACGCGATGCCGTCGTCTCGCTAGTCCCTGATCCTTCTAATTAGCATCCTTCAGACCGGGCCGTAACGTCTAATAGCCGCAGTATAAGCAGCCGCCTCTCCGCGACGTCAGATCTCCGCTCCGGAGAACGGATACATCCATACCGGGATATCGCAAGTTGGAATTGTCGTCGAATGACGTTCGTCGCTCCGCGTGGATCGATAGCAAGACGTATGGATTTTCGAAGTACACCGGAAAACTTACTTACAGCGCGTATATATAGTTTTCACTTTAGCAACGGGAGCAATACATCTTATCGGCCAACGTAAGACAGATGCTGCAGGAAGATGAGAGAAGAGGCGAAAGTGGAAGACTTTCGAAGCTACCACCCTCTTCCCTCCCTTGTCGCGAAAGCGAGAGAGAGAGAGAGAGAGGAGAAGGAGGAAGAGAGGGCCTCATCCTCTCTCGCTCGCTCCTCGCTTAGTTAGTGAAATGCAATCTCTCTCATTGTCTCGGTAATGAGACGAAACGATAAAGTGGCACACTTTGAAAGTTTATCGGCGCTCCAAGGGTAAGCACCACTCTTCTTCGTACGCCCCGGGTGTGGGTCCGGGGAATCTAGGGGGATGCGGGAATCGTAGGAGTGGGTACGGGATCGGACGGAGCCATTATGAAAACCTAGCCGGATCCTCTTAAGCGACGCTATTTTCTCGGGAGAAGTAGACAGCCCGAAATAGAAGAAAAGAGGGGCGCACCCTTTCCCTCCCCCTCCCCGCACTCCATATTCCTTCCCCATAATCCCTCCCGCTCGCCTTTCTCACCAGTTCTCGCCCGCTCTTTTCCAACGAATAGCTCGGCGATAAGGCGTCGAGCCATTAAAAACTTTAACGTTTGGCCGACCTGTTATCCGAGATTGCGTGAGCACCGCCGCGGTAGTTGGCAAAATGGCGACCGACCTTCCTGACTAAACCTGCGTCGATTAATTTGAGATTGCGATTAAATTCAGCGTGGATCGGACGTCGTCGCGTTCTGTAAATAGCCCATCTTGCGGTTAACGGCCAAGCGCCTTTGAGCGAGATCGAACGGAGATTGAGCGGCGTCTCGCAGGAGCGACTCGCGAAAACCGGGAAAGCCTATGATCTCTCAAAAGAAACGTGCACAAGCGTGAAAAATATCTGCGCCGTATTCCCTGCAGAAATCACACACGGTATGGTTTTCCTATATGATACTCGGAATGCGCTTTCGCTGGAAATATACGAGCTCCTGGTTCGAGCTACTATTAGTTTCGTACCGTGTTACAACAACGTATCTTTTAATCCGTGGACCATTGTTCCGAATAAAATTTTTTGTCGAGGCCACGGAGTACCTACGGGTAAAAATACACTGCGATGCATTTGGAAAATTACTTATTAAAATGAAACTGTTTCTATTCGGGAAACAAGATTATTATCGATTATCCTGATTACAATTGCCAGATTGAACGTATTTGCTCTAGCCTCCGTAATACCGAATAACGCGATTTAATTTCATCGATTTCACGTAAGCATTAACATTATCATTTGTAAAATATGCACATTGCGCGAAGCCGGATGTTAATATCTCTGTAAAATGGTATCGCGAAAGCGGCTTCCGCCCTCACAGCCAAAGGATCCTCTCGGGACGTGCGTATATAATAATGTACTCATCATTCCGCTTCAATTTTAACCGCATGTGTCGGCGAAGTAATCAGAGAAGATAAATTTGCCGAGCGTATTTCAGAATTACCGCGCGTTACCTCGTGCCAGGTGAAATTCGCGCAGGCAGTACGCCAGCTACTACGTTTTTGCAAAGTAGTTGTCGTAAACAAACAAATAAATTTTGCGCGCTAGTTTTTTTCTTTTGCCAATAAATCTAACCGCGGTAAAAATGCATTGCTCCCCCCCCTCCCCCCTCCCAAGCTTGTGGGAATCGTAATTTTCTCAACGCACAACGCGCGCGCTATTGGAAATATATGAAAAACTCGGACAAAAGAAAGCCACGCGCGCGGCGGTAACCGAGGTGATTCGCGTGTAAAGGAAGCGCAAAAGGCTTGTCGATGCGAAAGTTACACGAGGAGGGCGAACATAGGACACTTGTCCTGTAGTCAGTATTATTGTCATCGACACACGGAGACCATTCGATTGTCAATTCCAGCAGTACGTCGTACTTCCGATTGGTAACAGGTGGCCGCATGTAAGCGGCGTCGGTCGAATCTCTCTTTCTCTCTCTCTCTCGACGTGGAAGATCGTAACCCAGCTTTACTCCGACATCGCCCGTTCGCGCCGACGACATAAGCGATTAAGGAACGATTGGATTATTAACTCTGTCTCTCCCTCCCTTTCTCTCTCTCTCTCTCTCTCTCTCTCTCTCTCTCTTCCTTCCTCCCCCTCCGCTGCCCGATCTTTCTCGTCCGCGGGCGCACTCCATCCCCCGGCGTGTACTCTTATGACGCACTTAACTACACCGCCAGGGTCTGTTTTACGAGCCGAGGCTGCCGATCCCGCGCGATAAATTCACCGGCGGTTCGCCACCTGGCTAGTTTCTACGAACGATTTCTTAAAAAAAAAAAATTGCCGTTACGATATAATCGCGTGTGCTGATACTGCTGATCCGCCGTGCGATACTATCAAGAAGCCAGAGAAGCGGAGGAGTTAAATCTTTCAACGAGAAATATGAATATATATACTCGTAGTAATAATAATATACTTTCATAACTAATATAACGATAGTTTGCTAAGTTTCAGATCAACTGTAGTTATTTAAGGATTAAGGCAGAACAGACGTCTGCGTCGGCAGGATAAACGGATGCAAATTAATAACGTGAACTAACAAGCAAAGTAAACGATAAGAACAAATGTAGGATAACTTGAATAGCATAATGCAAGTAGCATGAGCGACAGTCTAGACATATAAATTATAGCGAACAGATATGTATTCTCTGTGATTTCCCCGCATAGAGACATGGTCGTTCGCATCATCGCGAATTACTTCTATGTCTCGGTGGGGGATGCTATATGCTCATTAAATTCTGTCAGATACGTTATACGCCTCTGACGTTTCTCCTCTCGACTCAAGTATGTTATTTTACACGGCAAATAGAAATTCAGTATTAACGGAAGTCTATGAAATTATGCATCCTCAAAATACAGAACGGCCCTCACAAATTTACTTGCCGTACACGCGTATCTAGATCATTAAAACTTTCAATTTAATTCGTTCATAGAGTTTACCTAATATTTACTTTGGCAATATTTTAATGGCATCACAAGCTTTTATGCGCAAGGAAGAAGTTCTCGATGCACGTAATATTTCGTTTCGGCTGTTACATATAAGAATCGAATAAACTTAATAAAACTCTTCATTGGATATTATATGCTACGTCCTCGCGGTCATTTTAATATTTAAATATTAAACATGTAGGCCGAATATTTATTACAAACCGCTTGTGTATCGTGGAAGAGAAACGGGATTAAGATTTGGGCAGGAGAGAGGTCGACCCTCAGCACGGGGCTCAGGCTCGACTAAAGAGAGAACCCCGGGAACAAGAGCAAATGTTTGCCGCCCGCGAAACGAAATGGCATCCCTCGCAGCGGCTGAACAAATACGAATATCGTTAAAGGGAAAGATGACCGTCTTTGTGTCCGCATCGGCACGGCTGCTACGTCCTTTAGCTGACGCTTCTTTTAGTACCATTAAACGCGTAACATTACGGTAGATTAACCCATGATATCAAATAATTTTACGAAGTAGTGAATTTGGAAAGACTCAAGTAACTAATTTATTTATCGAAAATAATCCAAATATTATTAGCAAACGTGTTCAAACAATTTGGGAAATTCTACATCAATAATGTGCTCCGCTGCTTCGGAAAACATTATGAAAGTTTAATTATTATAAATTACTCCCTAAATAGAAACTATACATCTGCACTACTTTCTAATAATAATTATGATTATCGTATCGATATATCGACAATAATTGACATTATCAGCACGGTCTAATTCGACACGCGACATTTACCGTTTGCAACGAACCGGTAGGACCGAATGCCATTAGAACAACCCGGCGCCTTCTTATGCAGCGGCTCAATATCGATATTACAATCTGTAAGTCTTCCCGATCTCATGAGACCAGTTGGTAAAGATCTATCCTCTCGTGGATTAACCGATTTGTAGGATCATGTCGTGAAAATTACGTAAACGTTTCAAAGCGATTACGATAAGATCAGATCTAATTACTACAAGTTTCATTTTTTGATAGTATTCGAGCAGCAACTTTGAAGTTCATTCATTATGATTCCAGGAAGGAGACTGCGAGAGACTAAATAGGATAACTAAAAGCGACTTGCCGTACGGAAATGACGTATAATGCCGATGCTCAGGCTTAACTCAGTTTGGCGAGGTACGTCGCGGTTGAACTGTGTCTCCTCGGACTGGATGGTTGCCGGTTCGTTCGTCTAAACCGATCAACGGCCATATTAACGAACGCATCGCGGCTCATAAATCATAGCGGCGCGGCGTTGTAACCAATCGGGTGGCCCGTTTAGACGCTAGGAACCAGTCGGAGACGCGGCTGAACGGACGCGAGCGTCGAACGAATCCCACGCCCCGGAAATTACGTGTCCGACTCTAAACTCTGATGATTGATGAGCCGGCTATACGTGGAAATAGTGTGGAGCCTGGTCCTCTCCTTGCTTACTACGACTTCCTCGCAGTTTCAAACCCGACGATCTCACCCTCCGCATCCCCACTTTCCCCTTGTCCCCCATCGCCATCTTTCCACTTCGCTATTTCGTTTTCCTGCACCTCACTCCGCGCGAAGCTTTATCACCGTCAGTGCTGAACAAATCTGCGAGATACCTAATTGTTACCGGTCCGCGCCTGGAAAGTACCCTCGAAGTTTCCGTTTTATTATTTATACCGGAGAGAACGGTTCCAAATTACCAAGAGATTCTATTAAATGAAAACTTATTTTTGTGATTTAGCGAGGCACTAGAATATGCAGCTGACGCTCTCCTCGAATTTTTCACCCGACCCATGCTCACCCTCCACATATGTCTTTTTCTAAAGTCTTGAAGACATTCTCCGCGCGCGAGGAAGAAAAATATTCGGGTCGTGCGTGATATTAGAAATTACACTGTCGGGGAAAGGTTATAAAATTCTCTCCCATACATAACGCGGTACATATTAATCCATATCCAATTCCGTCCGAACAGTTCCTCCCTAAGCCGTACATCTCGCCTCCCGAAATGGCGAAACGAATAGCCTTCGGGGACGAGAACGCATTCCACGCTGTCACACCGAACTGTCACGAAAGTGTTTTCCCAAGGATCAGCATTTCCGTTCTTCGCGCCGCGTCGTTTTCGCTTGTCAGGAGTTCGTCCTTCGGGCGAACTCCATTTCATCGGTAATCCGCCAGTCGAACAGACAGTCGCTCCGAACAAAGGGCAAGGAGAAACGAAGAAATTTTCGGTAAAAACGTTCCCCGCCACAAAGCCGCGAGTTCATCGTGCGTGGCTCGCGGAGTTTGTAACCTTCGAAAAAGACAAAAATTCGATTCACACCGGCAAGCCGAGTGCGTCGCATTCTAGGAAGGGGAGGGCGGGGGAAAAAAGCATTCAAAAGAGCAACGTATCGCCTGGGAACGGCGAAATTCCGGCAATGCTTCCGCCGACGCGAGATTATTAAATTTTTTTCAACTCCCAACGCGATGCAGCTTCGGCGGTGTGCAATGTAAACAGGGAAGCGGGTTATTGAAATTCAGGGCGAGAGCGAGAGGAGTGTGCGCGCGCGATCAGCTGCGCGCGCGGGGCGCACGCAGTTAATGCTTACTGATTTTGTGAAATAATTTTTCTCCACACCCCGGGAATATTCCCGCGTCGGGTGACCAGACCTGGGCGGAGAGAGAAAGAGAGAGAGAGAGAGAGAGAGAGAGAGAAAGAGAGAGAGGCCGACGTTCGTTTTATAACGCTAATTGCGGCCGTCACAAAGTTGCCACCGGATTTGCATACTATTGCTTTCGAAATTAGACGGCCGCGCGCCGCGATGGTCGCCGACGTCGCCTCGCGTTTCACAAAAGTATTCCGCGAACGCGGAGAAACGAATGAACTCGTTCAATTCGCCGCGACATAGATCCGCCAATTTGCACGCGGTGGCGTTTTCTCTCGCGCCACACCACCGCCTCCACCGGCCCCACCACTGCCGCAATCGCCATCGCCGACAGACAAACGTATTTCGCGGGGCGCCGATGTGTCCGCGAGATCGCCGAGCTAAAACGGATAGAAAACGAAATTATGTCAGCGATCGATCGATATGCCGCCGCTCCTATAACCGGGACTTATTTACGCGCCGATGGATTTCCCAGCGGGTATAGGAAACACATCGTAAGATCCTGCCTTCGAGAAGTTGTTTATACTCACGCCGGGTTCAACGTCGTTCAACGTTGTTCGCGAACCAATAACCGCGCAACACACCGCCATTTCTTTGCGGCGATGTAGATAAACACGCCCGCCTTCGATCGTCTGTCACCTGCATAATGCAATTCGAAGAAAATTTCTATATGTTTCAGCGTTTAGCGTTAATATTTTACTCACTAAATTTTCAAGTGATACTCGTAGCTTGTATATATATATATTTATATGCAATATTTAAAATATCGAACTCTACATTCACTTTCTTGACAAAGCTATCAAACACAATATCGAATATCTATTGAATAATTGGATAAATGAAAAATTGAATATTATTTTTCTCCGACTCTCGTTTGCATCAAGTAGCGTAAATTATTGTCCAACGTTGTTCTTTTTCCATGTGGCTCACAACTTCGTCTCCATTTTCTCTTTAATTTAGTTTTAGTTATTTTTCATTTATACCCAGCTGCGTCGCGTCACAGCAAACGTGCAGATTGCGTTTGGAAAAGATCAAAGCGGTCGGAAAACAAGGCCACTCTCAGCGCGTTTTCTAAAGAAAGCCGGCTGGCGATGGCTACGGGTTAAGTCAAGAGTATCCGAGTACCAGCAACACGAGCAAATGGCATCCAGCGGTGGAAGAATAAAATAACGCGAGGCTCGTATAACACCGTGTTACAAACTACAACGTTCGACTACTATCTCGTGACGATAATACGCCGTTTCAAGATGTCTCTTGGGATGATAATCCCCGTGGACACGTGTTTCATTACACGCACCTAAGTCCTCGTAACTGGCGAGCGTAAAGGCGGATCCCCTTTACGTATCATTATATTCCCTGCACACAGAGATAAAGCAGCTGCTATCATCGCATTGACGATGAGCCTGAATAAGCATGTAAAACTCGTATCTAATGTTATTAAACGAGCGATAAAAATCAACGTTTTTTTAATTTTTAAAGATCGTACATGCAAGAGCGAAAAAATATCTCAAAAAATATATTTATCCTATATTTCACATTCAAAAACCATACGAGACGTATGTATATTCTAAACTATACATATATCATTACACATTTCACTTATATATGTTCATATAATATTTTATTTTTCAATAAAAAAAATATAATCACCTTCAATAAACTATTTTATATTTAATATATAAAAAATTTTATTGATATGTCTTGCTATTACCCAAAGTACAGTGTTGTTTCGACCATGTAAATTACCTCAAATTGTCTCAAAGCAAGCTAATGCGACGCAGAATGGTTTTTGTGTTGACGATCTTCAATTATTTATCTGATGGAAACTATAAGACGATAACTTAGGTATTCTACACGTAGACTATGCGTACAGTACTAAACTCTGTCCGATGTAACGAGCCAGCGTGGATCGTGCTAACGAGCTCGGGACTTCCCTTGCGAAAGTCCCAGAAGCACGATAAATTCGGTTGATACAGATCGCACCTCAGAACGCGGCAGATCAACAGTAAACTCTCACGTATAGTAGCGGAGATTAAACGAGGAGACAATAATGTAAAATTATTTCCGCGGCAAGAAAAAATCTCATTCAATATATATATATATATATATATATATATATATATGTATATTCGTTATTGCCTGACACTTGTCAATTACATCAAGCGTGTTTTCGGCGTGATTGGCAGCGTAGCCAAGTTATGCTGCACTAGCGTGATCGGTGTGTGTTTAATCCTTACGCTTATTTACAAAGGTAGTTTCTCACAACTTTGAAATCGTACAATGGTAAAACGAACATGCTGGCGCAATCGCTCACGTGACTCCGTCCACTTACACGCGTTCGAGTGCTCGTTTCACTTTTCGTTTTCACGGAAAATCTGTGTAAGCTGCATTAGAGAAATTATCTCCCTGCCAGATTTTAATGACTTCATGAGTTATAAGAGAGATATATATATATATATACGGGGAGAGAGGCCGTGGGGCGAGGGCAAAGCGTCGGAGAGGATTTTTGAAGATGTGGTTGGATAACGGGAGAAAAGACGGGCTGCTGCTGGAAAAATGGTACGTCGTTCGCAAGGATAACGAAGCGAGAGCCAGCCAGGAGCCGAGATGAGGCTAGGACAGGGTGAAAAAAGATGGAAAAAGCAGGATGGGGAGCAGAGAGGGGAGAGAGGTGAGCGAGAAAGCTGGAGAAACCTCGCGCACTCGAAATGATTGAAAGACCGAGGAAATTGAATTCTCGCATTCGATCGTGCCGCCTCGGGTCTTCTAATTGAACGACTCGTCTCCCTTCACAATGTCCGTCGCTCTCTCTCTCTCTCTCTCTCTCTTCTTTCAGTTGCCGGCCCATTCGCTCCCCCTCATTTGCTGCCACTTTCTTCCTAGTCATTTAAGCAACCCTTCCTTCGCTGCTCTTACTCTTGTCCCGTCCAATAATTCGCTTATCATCGGTATTTAACTACGAATCAAGTTTGACAAGACGACTGCGTGTACGACGAGCTTGTAGATTAAAAAAAAAATAATAGGCTCCTCACGAGACGGCTATATTTTATAACTTCAGTTATTAATGCTAGCTGCACAATGAGGTTAACGTATATCCGATTAAAAAAATAAAGACGGAACGTGATGAAAGTTCTAATCAAACTTGACGGTGCTTTTAATCTCGATCGGAATACACGTCACGCCGCCATTGTTCAAACTTCACGTTCTAACATCGCTATTTTCGATCGTCACCGCGTTTTACTGTCACGCCTATAAGTGCCGCGATACGTCAGAAACGTTCCATTCGACTGATTGACAAGCCGTCCGTCGTTGTCTACGTCTAAGCAATAAATATACCTCGGGGAGACAGAGGACGCGAAGGCTGCGCTTTTCGTTCCTACGATATTCTGTGTTTCAACATCGTGAAATGGAAAACGGAATTCTGCAAGCGCGCTTTTCCCATTCACAGGAGAGTCGTAAAGCAAACGCGCCGGGCTCCGAATAAAACCGGCGGCCCTTATATTTTTCACATCGCGTTTCCCACTCGACCACGTGCCAATGGTGCGTTTATCAAAAATTCATACGCGGGCGAATCCGCGCCGATCTCGTCGATCAAAAAAAAAAAAAAGAACAGATTGGCGTGACCGCGAGCCACGGTGAGGCGAGCAGGTACGTACGGCGGGTCATAGACAGGTGGATAACCGCTTACGAACCGCCTTTTTGTGTCCACGAATTCGTTCGTCGGACGGCGCTCCAGTGTTGTGCCCTGCAAGCGCGACATATCTTTCTCCTCTCTCTCTTCTCTCTCTCTCCTCTTCCCGATTAGGTACCGGGAAATATCGTCCGAAAACTCGGCGCGCCGCCGGTGGACAGGCGAAGCATACAGTTTGTGACGGAAAAATGAAAATTTCTGCCTCTTCCGGCATAAATCCACTTGGCCATTTGGCGCGCCTGTACGATCCATTTTCATTTTTATGCACACCGGGATGAGAGAGCGAGCGAACGAACGAACGAACGAACGAACGAACGACAGGGTGAGGGGAACGATGGAGGGGGGAAACTCAGATAGCGGTATATCGGGACGAGCAAGAGATGAATACAGAGAGAGAGAGGGAGGGAGGCGGGGAGAAGGGGGATGAAATGGGGGTGAGTGTATATGTGCGAGAGCCAGAGAGATGAAAAGAGAAAGAGGGAACGAGAGAGATGGAGGTGCAATAGAGACGCAGCTTGGTCCGGTCCGCGGCCCGGTTAATAAATACCAACGGTATGCAAATAAAGTCAATCGTTCGATCGTTTGAATTTTAATTCGTTGAAATGCGAAATTAAATTTGGTAGCTGGAGAGCTACGAGCTGCGCGCCTACGTTTCGTGCTGTTGCGCGTCCATTGCCGATAAATCGAACGCTACGTCCGCAGGATATTACTGTTGGAGTGTTCGCGCGCCAGAGGGAACGGTCAGGAGAATTATTAATCGGCTATGGACTTCTCCATTGCGGCTTATCCTTCTCCCCGCAAATGTAGCGCTTTTAACAAAGAGTATCGGTGTTTCTCTTCACCGATGCGTTCTTCCTTGCCGATGGCGAATATTATGCGGAATATCACGATATATTTCGGCAAACGATGAACACAGTTAAAGACATTAAAATACAAAAACATTTATTAATGACTCATTACGTTAATGAACAACATGAAAATGTCAAAAGAATAAAGAATCCTTGAATATTAATTAATGCGCATGTTTAACATTCTATGCGTCATTATGCGAAATATTTAATTCGCAAATATCGAACAAATCCAGAAATCATTCCCCACGCTTTCCACGTTCAATTTACTTTGATCAATCTGTTTCCTGCGGAAAGCTGCAATGACGCAAAACGGATAATTAGCCTGATCGTTAATGTACCATTACCTCTCCAGCGGCGGAGTCATTAATCGTCCAATTTTCTCCGGAGGGCACGTCTCTGATACTCCAGGGGCGCGAAGTGGACCCACCACATGGGTGGCGAAGTGTATAAGGGGCATTGTTCACTTCCTGTTTTGAATATCGAATTTACGAGCGAAGTTGTAGCCCGCGCACGCTCGCCGCGAAATTTACCTCCTGCCGTACGGTTTCTCCGCTTCTTTGACCCCTTCTCGCTTCGAACACCTCTCGTTGCCAGCCCCTTTTCCTTCCTGCCGACGCGCGAGGTCCTAACTTGGACCGTAAAACTTTACTTCGAACTCGTATTCGAAAGGCGAACCTTTCCCTTAAGCGTTCTCAAGTAGGGGAGCACGAAAGGAAGATAGAGGTACAGAACGGCCAGAAAAGGGGGGAATGTGCCGTCAGACCGGGCGCACCGGAGTCGCTTCGAATTCTATGGTATCTCGTTCTCGAGGCCACGGGGAAAATCGATCGATCGTGAAGTTCGAGTC
The DNA here is from genome assembly GCF_000956235.1 of Wasmannia auropunctata. NCBI lineage: Eukaryota > Metazoa > Arthropoda > Insecta > Hymenoptera > Formicidae > Wasmannia > Wasmannia auropunctata. The sequence continues at coordinate 500,093 of NW_012026854.1, forward strand.
GCGCGTCGGAGGGCGCGAGGTTACCTGCAGGAGACAAGATATACCTACACGGGGCCACGCAAACACCGACAGACCGTCGGTGCGGTACACACGCGAAGAATAGACGTCGTCGTGGAGGACCGTGGGTTGAACGACGTCTTCCTTTTCCTTGCCCAGGGCGTTCCTTTGCTCGACGAGCGTCTTCGTACGCCACGCGCGCTTTTATCAGAGAACATCAAGAGAGAGAGAGAGAGAGAGAGAGAGAGAGAGAGAGAGAGAGAGAGAACAGAGAAGGAAAAGAGAGAGGAAGAGAGTGGGAGAAACGAGAAAAGATGGAAAGACAGAATGAGGAAGAGAGAGACGGCTGAATAAATCGATGGAGAGCAACGCAGAGAGGAGATAGAGAGGTTGGAAGCCGAAACCGCGTTTGAGACTCTCTCGATCTTGAAACGCCACGGAGTTCTACTCGACGAGCTGCTCAAGTGGTGCCGACAAACGCGGCAAGCTCCTCTTCTACGGGTCAGAAATCGAAGGTTAAGGTACCCGACTCTTCTTCCATCCTTCGCCGTTCTCCTTTCCACTTACAGCTCCGCAATCGGTTACCTTGCGGAAAAGCGGGATGCCTGCAGAGGTCGTCGAAGCTCTAAAATGAATTCAACCGTTCGCGGCGCTCTATCATGTGAAGACTCCATTTCCAAATTACGATCCCGTGAGAGAAGAATGCTCTTCGCCGTATATTTCGAAAATGTGACATGCAAAATGTCGTCCTGAGCAATTTCATCTCGATTAAAAAGATTGTCGAAAAAACACTTTCACCGAGAGATAACATCAGTTATTTATATTGTCTGCTCTGTATATATGTATTCATGTGATTGATAATATTAATGTAGCACATTATACGCGAAAATTATCGGTCACAAAACGATTAACAATCCCTAAAGTATAATGGTAATAACTATCGGTAGGATAATCAGTAGATCGCTGTGATCAATAAATACGTAATTCGTACTTGAATATGAGTCAATCCTATCGGCGAGAGGCGATATCCATCACGATAACATTGTGACATCCGCGAGAACATTTCAAACAGGCGACGTGATGAACTTGGACAAGTTAAACATTAACGATAAGTTCGAACGCGTTAACACCTATCCTATAGCTGAATCGAGAGGGCGAGAAGAGCTGGGTTAGACAAACACGTGAGAGAAGGCCTCGCGCAAATATCCAGGCCTCGAGTATTTGAACTTGGTGTAGTGGTATCGGAAGCCCTCTCCGTGAACATAAAAAAAAAGAAACTTTCCAGTGGAAGACGTCAAAGTTCTTTATCTGCGGATCACGTACGAGCTATTCCGTGAAATTGGCCAGTGTTTTGCCGAGGCGGATGGCGCGAAAAAATATCTTTCCCCTTTCCGTCTCACTCGCAATGTTTCCTGAACGTGTCGCCATGCATCGTAAAAAAAAAAAGGAGGGTGATTGCGATCGTCCTGTGCGCGGCGATCGCAAAGGAGAAAAGAAGGCGTGCGAAACGAAAAATGATTTTCTCTTTTCATTAGGACTAATGTATCTTTCGCAAACGATCCCCTGCCACGACGATTATTGGTCAAGCGAAAAGTCGACCTTTCGGGATTCCGCCAAAAAAAGCTATGAGAAAAAGAGAAGTGAGATTATAATGAATTAAATATGTAATATTTCTATGGCAATTTGCGCAACACATTTCTTGTTACTCAATTTTTTATTTTTTTTACGTCAAAATGTTATCCCCTAATTATAATCATGTCAGGTATCTTTTCGTCCATTTTTCTATCTTTCCCGGAATACACGGTGTATACATATTACAAAAGATATTCAACAGAATGCCAAACATTCCCCGAAATAATTAGTCGATGTAAAAGTTTGTAACAATAGCTCAGTAACAAATATTCGGCTTCGCCTCTGGCATGAAAAATCTTTTGAATAAACACATTTGTATCGTTAATTAACGAGGCGCGAATGCCGCAAAGTATAATGTAGATACTTTTCAGAAATTTGATAAAATATTATGTTGACAGAGAGTTCTTCATTGAATTCGTTCAGTTTTACCTTTTCTGAATATAGGAGAATATTAACGATAAAACAAAAAATGATAATAATTTGTTGTAATCGAAAGCGCAATCCCAGCATAAAGCTTGAGAAATGATTCGAGAAGAATGAAAGGCGGCGCGCTCCGATTTTATTTCACAAACGTTAATTACGTAGAAATGTACAGCGTTGCTCGGCTGCAACGTTTGTTTGAAGGAATCAAAGGATCTATATAGATCGCGCGGTTACCTTCGCGGTGATGCCGAAGGAAAACTTTTAATCGAATTCGGAAAGAATAAACGACCGCTTTTGCGAGCGTTGTAATCGGGCAAACACACCTCGGACTCTTGACGTTTCGAATGTAATTTTCTTTTCGTTCCGGGGTTCGTGATGCGAATACGCGACGCGAAAATAACATCGCGAGAATAACGTATAGCGAACGAAAACAAGGGGTATTATATTATGGTGACAATAAAAGAGATTACACCTAAAGCTGAACGCGGCAAGTGTCCGAGGGAACACGGCGCGACTCTTTTATTAAAATTAGTGGCGCCGTTTGCGAAGCCATTTGTCCCGCAATGCAGGATAAGCCGGTATTGGCACGTACGGGTATCGTGCAATTAACGGGACGGTTGCGAAAAGCGAATTTCGGACCGCCGCGCGTACGCCGTTTAAGTCGAGTCAGATTAGAGATAAAAAGTGGCGGCCGCCCTCGACATTCTATGAAGTTACGTGCCTGTGCGCTCTAAGCCGAATTTTCACGGATCACGGAACGTCGACGTCGCCAAAGCGCTGCGTTCCTAACGTAATCCCATCGATATTGGATCTTATCCGCGTGTACACGTGCACACACGTGCGGAGGTAACGCGGAAAATCGATCGACGGACAGACGGGCGGAAGGACGGACGAACCGCGAAGGAAGTAAATGAAGCGAGGCTGCGTAAATAGGTAGAAACGAGTACCGAGGGAATCGGACGTATAGGTATACCGTATAGTCAAAGCCCCCATTTCACGTGATTGCGCGCGTGTACTCCCGATTGACATATATCGACGTAACCGCAGAGTTGAATCGCAGTTACCGTGCACCCATCTAATTTCTGGATATGTATACCGAACGATTAGATGAAGACGATTGAAAGCGCGGTTTCCGATCGATGGCGCGACTTTCGGCGCGGACGAAAAACTAGAAAATCGCTCTCTTCATATACAAGTGTACGAGTATACATAAAAGAGGCGCATAGCTGCAATTTCCTGGCATCTCGCGTACCTATACGTGTGTATGGGGCGCGCAACGAGCGCACGTCTCCCGAATGCTGATTTTCAAATGGTACTTCGCTCGCGCGAACGAGCTACGCAAACAACGACGCGAGGGCGAAGGCGCGACGCGAAGGAGAGACGGGTGCGACAAGTGCGAGAAACGCGAAAACAAAATCGAAGGAGGCGGCGAAACACGAAGAGACGTCGGTCGGTCGCTATATATGACGAGGAAGGAGGGGGGGAAGAGAGAAGGACGTGCCCCGCGCCGCGAAGGGGATTAGAAACGCCGTGCCGGCGACGTTGGCCTGAATTCCGTCGCAGCGGAAAATCTGCTGGGAAAATACACGGTTCATTGTGCCGCGCGGCAGTTTGACAAATTGTGTGTGTCTACAAAACCCACTTCGCCGGTATACGTACCTACCTGCCGCGCGCGCCTTTTTCTCGCCCGATTTCATAGCCGCCGAGAGACTCGCGCGGAATTTGTCAGCGAAAAGTAAAGGGGGGTCTCTCTCTCTCTACACAACGTATACACATCACGCTTTTGATGCCGCGCGTCGATAAAGAGAAACGCTATTTCCTTAGACGATGCACATTTGGCGCGAGTACGGCCGTGTTTGATCGCAGGCCTAAGAAATTTTCTACCTGCTTTACAAGTCAATAGCGTGATGAATAAAAAAAAGATTCTGGGGAGTTTAGCAAAAAAGCGTACCACGTTGTACGGTAGTGTGACAGAATCGATTTTGAAGCAAGAAATCAATAGGCAAATGTACTTGAATCGTCGCTCCAATATTGCGCATGTGATTACGTAACGTAAGTGGTTATCGAAATTTAATTAAATCTGCTATTACAATTTTAATAAAGATTAGTTGGTACATAGAGTATTTGCTCATTAACATAGCAGGATAATAATTTCTCTTCGTTTATATTATTAATATAATTATTCCATAATCGTTCAGTTTACGTAAATGTGTAACTAATATAAATTATTCAATTTAGATGTATTAAAAAAATTTATAGAATAATATGTTATAAAAACTGACTATCAAAATGTCAAGTTTTAGTCAAAATATTCGAAGTCTCCAAAATTCGAACGCTCAAATTTATCTTGCTTATATTTGCTATGTTTGCAAATTTCAATCATTAATAACAATATTTAATCCTTAATGGTCCGAAGTTATAAATTACGCCAATAATTAATGTAACTGTATATAAATACGGATTTGGAAAATATCAAAATAGATAATACTCTAAATTTATCGGTTTACTGCCGCGGATGATATTCACTCAATAAGTCCACATCTTATATTTTAACTTATTTCACATTGTATATTTGTACTAATATCTGTAACTTTTAGAATATTAATAATATAAATTGGATAAACAGAAAATGGAAATAGTTTCGGAGATTTAAAATAGAGAAGCTCGAATATACGAAAAACACGCATAGCGGCTCGTCGGTCGGTAGTTTCAGGATTATATAATTGGGAATCGACGCCCGTGCAGAATGCTATTGGTGGAAGGTAGAGATTGATAAATCCTCGGCATTTCATTTCGAGCAGCACTGCATCCGACGAATGAAAGGACGGGAAAGAGAAGCAGCGCGGGTGAGTGCGCGAGCGAGAGAGAATGCGGGAGAGGGCGAAATACACGGCGTGCCCAGTAAATTGATCGAATCAAAAAGCTCCAGGGCCAATTTGCCCGGCACGCCACCAAATCGTTCCTCCCCCCCTCCCCCGTTCCCCCGACCCACCTGCCCGGTCACGATGCTCGTCTCTAGTTACCACGTACGCACCCTCGTAGAGAGAAATTTTTTTTTCTACCTTTTCTCCGTATCCGAACGAGTACGTCGTACGTTTGCGCGAATGCGCTTAATGGCCGTGAAAATGGGTTGACGGCAAGGTGCGATTGCGTTGACGATGCTGTTTTTTTTTTGTCGGTCGGGGTTTCGCGTTCCGGTGACATGCGGGAAGTACGGCAGGACGATTTCGGGGACGATAATGCAAGCGGACGTGTCATTCTGAATCGTGTCCGAGGGCCACGAAATATTCGGTGGGAATCTGTCCTTTTCGGCGAACTGGAAGCTACCCCCATTTCGCGCATTTCGTGTTGGTATATATATATATATATATATATATTCAAGCACCTCACGTTGAATGCGCGTGAGCCCAAGCTGACTTGTCGGAGATTTCGAAATCAATTAGGAAACGCGTAACTAATTTTGACGCGTAAACCCGTGAAAGCAAGTTCTCTTTCGCCGATTTCAACGACGGGGGCGACGCAACGAGTTGCCGTTAATCTCGCAACTCACGTTGAATTAACACGCCATTCGTTTTTGATAGCTTATGTTGGTGTTATAAGTGCAATTTCGGGCGCGCTGCCGCGCGCTATACTCGCACAACTTTTATTAATCGTTCCAGATTACGACAACGCAACAACACGCTTTCGTCCGAGCTCAAGTATTGCCACCTAAAGCTATTCTGAGATTGCGTTACCGCAAACGTAGAGAAGTGGATGTGAAGCCAAAATATTTTGCAATCATGACTTCAATAACGTTAATTAAATTAAGAAATTATTAACTATTTTATTCAATATACTTAAATATTACGAAATCATTAAAAAAAAAAATTATCAATATCTTCGAAAAATATTACTATTCCTTGAGTTATTTATTACAATATCACAATTAAAATTAATTTAAATATATTTATAAATATTGTTAAATATTTAAAAAAATAAATACCCCATACATTGATTTACACAGAAAAATTTTTCGGATATATTCCTACTTCCAGAGTCTAACTTGAATCATCAAAATTAAGATTAAATCATCAAAATGATATCGTTTATCATACCTTTTACATTCGACTAGATATTAAATATTCACGATGTGCATTAGCCGTGATATATTTCTTGTCGTAAATATTTAATCGAATTTCCACCAAGATTTACTTATCCCCAGCGTCGTTCAGGAAGTATCCTGGGGTCGCGGAAAATCTGAAAGATTCATGGAAACCCACTTCCCGTAGTCTTTCCGGATTAACGATGGATACTCGCCGGTAGTAGCAGCAGCATTCGCGCCGCGCGCGCTGCCGACTAGAGGAGGGATCGTTCCTCAGAAACCGGAAATGAGGCGGTCGTTCGTCCTGCGGATGGTTGAGCGAGACGGCGGAAAAGCGAAAAGGGGGATATGGCAGTTTCCATGGAAGGGAGGCAGGGGCGCAGAGTTTGCTAGTCGCCGCGGTGGTGGCCGTTCCGTTCCTCTCATTCCCGCTCGCTCGCTCGCTCGATCGATGGTCGTAATTCCGACCGAGTCGCGGACGGTGCCGATCGATACCGCAGATTTTCCAGCTCGTCCCAACTTGCCTCCCTCGTGAGGATCGTGGCAGGCTGCGGAACGGACGGACGCACGGACGAACGAACGAAGACTCGAAAGGGCGAGCAGACGAGCGAAGGTGGCGGCGGTCGCGAATGGGGAAGGGGAGAACGATGGTATGGGTGCGAACGGCTGCGCTCGAAATTCCGCGTCAATCCGTGGAATTAAAAGCCCGAGAAGCGAATTTAAGTTCTCTGCCCTCTCTATCCCTTTTGGGAGGTAAAGAGCAAGGCGGGGGATAGGGGGGTAACGGGTATAAGGGATCTATCTTCGAAGTTGGAAGGAGGTTCGGGGACTCTCGGCTCAAACGCGTTGGACGACAGAGAAAGCGAAGGGTCGTCGGTGGCGGCGGCGGCAGCGGCGGCGGCGGTGGTGATGGTGGTGGTGGTGGTGGTGGTGGCGGAGAAGGCGCGAGGGGGAGGGGCTCGGCAGATAAGATAAGGGTGAGAAATCGCGGCGTTCCTGGATGCGGTAACATTAGACCGCCGCGTTCTACCGTTCGCTATTCCCCTCTCTGTTCTCCTCTTTTGGCTCGCCAAGGCGCTTTGGCTTAACCGCAGAGGTTAAAGTAACTCCCTTCGCCTCGCTCGCGCACAGTATTATGTCGTGTATAGGCGATATAGGTGGCCGGCCGGATCGGGCTATTGTACCTGCGCAACCAAGTTTCGCCCTTGGATCCGGCGAACTGGTTTAGAGAGGACGATGTAACGCCAGATTAACGGCAACTACGACGCCGTAATGAACCAAGGATGGATCACGCGAATCCGGTTTGCACCTCGAGTGCTTACGCGAGCTATCGACCTGGCTTTTGCGCTCAGATTCAATGATTAGATGGTCTTCATCCGCCGTCTTGAATATTTTATGATTTCTCTAAGATATTAAATTATTCTAAATTAATATCCATTGATCTAGATTGTAAATTAAGAACGCATCTTGTGATTCAAATGAGAAACGCAACGGCAATCGATCGTAGTAATTACTTGCAGCCGTTCTCTCAACACTGTCCAATTATATGTCATCGTCTATAACCAATTTTATTGTTATTCTCAATTAGCTATGATTTGATTAAAGAAAGAATCGGTTAATTTCCAGTAACGATATGAGATCTGATTACGAATGATTTCTCCGAACCAACTCCGAGCTGCGCCAAAAGATGCTTTCTTACCGCTACCGATCTCGATCAATCAACCTATTTCGAGGGTTTCTTCTACCAGCCGTATAAGAGATAAGATCGTAATTCGTGCAAGTCGGCTTAGCCGTTATCATTCCACGGACGCGATTTAAATTTCCGTTGACATACTAGCCTCGAAATATAACCATTACCGTTTATGTAGGATCTGAATTATTAATGTTAAAAGCATAGGCGGATCTAACACCCTTCGCCCGTAAAGATAGCTCAAAATAAATGAAAAATATACCAAATAAAAGATTCGAGATATGCACGAACGAGCCAGTAAAAAAAAAATGTATACGTGCATCCTCGTGTAAGTATCCTCGCTACCGCTCCAAGCGAAATTAAGCCGCGACGCTTTAAGTGAACCGAATAAGCTAGAAACTACTCGTGTAAATTTCCTTATCGCCGGCAACGGGGGTGCGAGCGTGGCTAATCGGAAAAGATGGCCGTGACAAATATTAAAGGGCGTCACTCCCCGAACGGCCCTTATCTCAGATCAGGATGGCCGTGTGGTGGTTTCTGCGGCCGTGCGAAATGGCACGCCTGCAGTCTTTCACCCCCGTCGTCGAGCGAGCAGCTCGGGCTCGAAGAAGTGTAAAAAGTAATAGGTCCCTAAAGCGTACTCGCGGATGGTACTCGGACGGTCTTCGGTGACGAAGTATTTACCGCCTCCGATTGGTCGTCAGGGTGCATAAGAGTGTATCGACGCGCGTAAATAATGTAATGAGGAAAGCAATATGTACGCGAACGACGTTTTTACGACGATAAACGCCGTTGCTCTCCAAGTTATTTGATATATAGGTACTTATTTGATTAAATGTAGATCGATACAGGGGGGAGGGGGTTTTATGGCGCGTTTACGGAGAGAGATCCGGAAGCGACGAAAAATGAATAAATTCCGCTGAACCTGTTAAGATTTCTCTCATTAAGTGGGGTTGTTGTTTGAATCGGTTGCTCGTTGTTTTGTAGTTCAACTGAGAATTAAATTCTAAGTTGTAAATGCGATAAGGGGCTCTCTGAAGGAGAGAGAGAGGAAAAGAGAGCTCTCGGTTGGTACGGTAGCGCTGAGTACCGGTACTATTGAAATGAGCAAAAATTGCGGGGAACTGTGTATACCTGCCGCCGACATCCATGCGCAAGAAAGAACGAAGGGAAAATAACGGACCGGTGTTACAGAAGAACGAGCGAAACAAGATGAAGTATTCACGAGTGGTGGTAAACAAAAATTTTACAAGGCAAATTTGATCGCGGCGGTAAAGCACACTTACATAATAAATACGTTTGAATAAGAATATACAGAGTTCTGTACGGTGTAATGATCCATTAGAGATTTATGATATCGCGACACAATCAACAAGGGATTTTAATATTGCAAAATCCAATTTATACATTTTTATAAAATGTCATACATCTATAAATTATACAAATCAGACATTACACGCCCGCATTACATTTACGCATTAATTTATTTTATTGCACTGACATTTCATTAATCTTTCTTATTTAATATAACATTTAATAAAAAGCTTTAATCACGGTATTTATCATATGTAATGAAAATTCGTTTTTTATGCGCTATTATCGGATTTTGCAAAATTTACCAATATGCTTTATGCTATACCTCGAACCTCTAAATTGCGATTAATTATATTGACGAAGATAAATTAAGCTGAAAGTACTTCATTAATTTGACATAATATAAATTATCGTTTATACTGTATGTATATATTTATACGAGCGTGTACAAACGCACACGTATACCATAATCCTGGCTCTGTGTATCGTCCGTGTCATTCAATTTACTTAAAGCACTCGCCTCGCGAAACGGGAAAGTAGCGAGAAGCAGTTGTAGTCAGACACGTCTGGCGTGAACGTGGTATACTGATGTAACGGAGCGAGGTGCACGCAAAGAAGAAGCCGCAGAATAATAAAAACGTCGTCCGACTCGCGCGCTGCACGTTTATAAAGTTGCCCATTATAAAGTCTACACCACGAAAAAGACATACATCGTGAGAAAATGCTTATTGGCCCGTAAAAGATAACCTACTTCCCTGGTAAATACCGTGATTTGTAGCTGTGCCTCTATTGGTCATGCATAACGCTTACCTCTTCCTCAAAAAATATTTGCTATTGGCATGATCACTAAGGAATTAAATTACACGGAAAATATTTTAAGAATATTTCTCCCCCTTACATTATTTTATAATATATAATATGATTTATAATTACTAATATAAATATTTATGATGTACATTGCAGGGCACGCCGTGCCCTGCATATTGCATATTGACTATCAAACAAAACGCTGTATAATGAGAACTCTGATGGAATGACGAATGCCATAATAACGCGAGCGCGTAGTAAAAATATTATTAGCTTATTTACATGTATATTTCAATAATTAACAGCTGTATCGCGGCTGCATAATACGCATCATCTCGATATATGCGTACAGTTTCAGCTGAAGAGAGCGGAACCGGCTGAAAGAGTTCGGACGTTGAATCGTTCGGATCGTTCTATAATTCAATCTTTTAAATTAAAGATTATTACCGGCGCGCGAATGGGAACGCGTCCATCTATCCCGAATCGCGTCGTATCATCGCTGTGCCTTTCGGACACTAATTTATTCACCGGCAATTGACGTGGCGTACCACGTCGTTAATATACCGATCACCCGGCCCCATTATTATCGAGTCGACGATAATGTCCCCCGCCCCCCCCCCATCCAGCGACACAATGAAACCCCATTATTTACAATTGCGACAGCGATCCTACGAATGCAGATATTTCTACGAGCATACAGCAGGGCAATAATACATCGCGCTGTAATGGATGCTAATGGATCCGTCGATAGAGCGGAATCTCGCACTAAGTTCTCCACTGGTCTATCGCTCGTTTCCTAATGGCGATCGTTATTTTCCACACAGTATTCCATCTTTGTCGCGAATCGATAATTGCAACAAATCGAATTTCCTGGGAGTACGATCTTTAAAAAGAAAAAATGTTTGATTCTCTCTCTCTCTCTCTCTCTCTCTCTCTTTCGATTATATGTGTTGTATCTTCAGCATTAAATTGATTAAAATATACGAAAATAAAATATTAATGTTTGATGCAAACATTAACATTTTATCGTGATTATTTCACAGAACAACTTAACAAGCGTTTTAAAAAGGACGAAAAAATACGATTTTACTTGTAGAAAATAAAGCGACGATATGATTTTTATTAATGCAGCCAAGCAGAATAATCTCTTGAAATCGTAAAATATTTCACGTAACATTTCACGAGATTAATCAGAGAAAGATTTTTTGCATAAGTAATATAGACATAGGGATGGAGAAAATTCTATATCCCAGTCAATGTCGACCGATGAATTATTAAATGTCGCGGAGAGGCTGAATTTGGTTGAACGTTATTATTCTAGCGCTTTTTATCGTGTTCCATAGTTCGGAAACGGAACGGATTAAGCCTTGAAATAGCGAAACCGATGGCGGTGGTCGACGATAGCGTTGAGGTCCGAGCGAATCTCTCGGGGGGGGGGGGGGAGAGGAGGGGAGGGCAAAGGCGGGGAAGGGTGAAGGCAGTGCACCATGGACGTGCACGTGAGTATGCGGGCGTAAATATATCCCATGAATTTAGGTTAGCATGCGAGCGAAACCGCAGCACTTCACAGAGAGAGACTACAGCCCGTTTAATTATTGTCCAGTCACGGGGGCGATAATCGGCCCGAATTAACGTACCGGCTCGGTCAACAGTTAAGCCAGTTCGCGCTCTGCCACTCGGCACCGATGATTATGACGTCGTAACCGCTTTCCGAACAAACATTTTTTCGCGCTTACAACGACTTGCGACGTCTGAAGAAAGGAAGAAAAAAAAGAGAGTCGCCGGAGGCCGTTGATGCAAAAGTCGCGATGTTCCGACTCGTCTCTGCTCAAAAACGCCCGAATCCATAAACGAGCCCCGCTGCGAGGTGCCCGCGCGATTCTCGAGTAATTAATAATCCGGTCCGATTGTATAATTAGTCTTGTTAATAGCAGCGGCGCGACGCGGTGGCGCAGCGCGTAAAGCATCACGCTTAACAACTCGCGGGCGCATATCGATTTCCCAATTTATCACCCAATTTCCGAAAGCAGCTTTCCGCGGGGCCGTGTGCGTAATACTCTGCGCGCGCTTCGGCAGGGAGTATTACAACAGGGTCATCGCAGTGCGCCAGCACCGCCGGCGGGCCGTATAAAGTATAATAATTTAATATAACGCCAAGTATCGGGAAACTTGCAGGGGTATAACAATAGGAGAGAGGGGAAACCGATACGGTTGGATGGAGTCACGGCGAAATATTCCCGATATAATGCCGCCGCGGTACTCCTTTCTTCTTTACCGGGGGGGAGTTCGGTTTAATCCACAGAAATTCCACGGACTAACCACCGCCACACAGCCCGATATTCCCCATAGTCCCTTCGCTGTAATATTTTTCCTATAACTCGCAAAAGAAAAGTCGGACGAATGGTGCTCCTTTTTTTCTGCAATGAGCACAGGCCACGTTTCAAGGAGCGCCTGTAGAAAAAAAATCGATCTAAATAAACAATTGCGAAGTTATTTCGTGCAAGTTACTCACGCAATTATTCCAGATATATTTTAATCGTGTTTCCACACACGCTTTATTAATTTTACGGAATTTTTCGAATACGGTACGTCGATGAACAATATCGGTTATCCATCGTAACGCGTCGATAAACGTTTAAAATTACGGCGCGTACGGTATCGCACACATTGGATCGTTGACAGTATATCGTATATCAGTATATCGTATAGGGTTTATAGCGACTAATGCCGAAGCGTCATACTAAATACAGACCGATATCGTATCATGTCCACTTGAATAGACATATATAATTGTTGCCGTAAAATTCCTCTAGCAAAAGCATATCTCTCCTGTTGAAATACAGTTACATATAATAACGTGAAAATTACACTTTGAAATTCACGCACCAAAGCCAAAATTTAATTCAGAACAATGGAGACGACCGTATATACTTATTTAAAACTATTGTTAATTTACTATTATGCTGTTAATTTTTCATTCAAATATCATTCAAGTCAAATCATCGCTTTGAAGAATTATGAGAAAATATTCAGATAAAGAGGCATTAAATTTTTATACAAAATAAACATTCTACATCGTCGAGTTTGGAGAAAAAAAAGTGCAATTTTGCGAGTACAATTGTCCGTATAAAAACGAACGTAGAAAGTCAGATTTTTATCGAAATATTTTCTCTAGCTTCCAAATTAAATTTTGTCCCGGTTTAACGCTCGCCCGTCGTGTTTCTTCGGTTTAAATTGAAACGATGATTTCTTTGACGGGATCAATCTCGATGTAAATTTTCCGGTGGTGCCTCAAGAAAAGCTTTGCTTACTTTTGAAAATTCTCGTTAGTCAAACTTCTTAAAAGCCCACTCAATCTTCTCTTTGACGAAAGTACGGAACGATTATAAGGAAGGCGGGAGAAGGGAAACTCAAAGAAAATTACGTGATTCGCGAATCATTCGTGGGCGCTGAATAGACAGAATGGAAACGACAGAAGGAAAGGGTTTTAGCTGGGAAATGGATTCGAGCGTAGCGTATCTGTTACATCGCGTTGTTGCGGACTAGAGCATGCTGTTTTCTACCCCAGAGTTCCGCTGACGAATGTGATATGATCGGATAATACGATCGATCGATGCTGCGCACTCTGGCAATTTTTTTAAATCAACTCGGCCTAGCTCGGCCCCGAGCTCGGTCAGTTTCATTTCCGGTTCATGTATTAGAAGTATACGATATACTCGCAACCAATTTGAAAAAAAAAAGAGGACAATTTAAGTGCTGAAAAATCATTCGTGAGAAAATGTAAAACAAAATGTATATGTACACGCGAATAAAGATCATATCCATTTTGTTGCAAACGAAATGATGAAGTTTTGATCAGGGGAAAAAAATGGCTATGTACAACTAACGTTTGGCAGCGGCGCGACACACATACGCACATGCGAAAAATAGCATGCAAACTGCGCTCAACGGATGCGGAATTTCAGCGGAACGCCGTGGAACTTTCTCGGGATACAATTTCGATACCGCGAAAGCCAGAACCGTCGCCGTCGTTGGCGCGTACTCGTGATAGCCGGGAATACGTAGAATTTCTGTCCGCAATGTTTGTCGTCGGCGTTCATCGAAGCGAACGTGCACGGCTGGCTACGAGACGAGCGTACGCGCGCGCGCTGGGGACCGACCGACCCATTTTCGAGAGATGCGCCAGAATACGCGCGCATGCCGGATATACAACGGCGCTTTTGTGGGGCTCTTGCTTACGTACGTGTATTTACGAAGGTACGACGACGAGCTACATGTAGGACGACGGCCGCATTGGTTGTTGTTGCGGAAAGCATTGCCGACCCTGAGACATTTTCAGCCCGGAATGCCTGCAGTTTAATTCAACTGCGGCGGTTCGACGTACCTTCGAGTTTTCCTCTCTGCCCCCGTCCCTCCTCTTTCTCTCTCTTTCTCTTTATACGCGCACGTGTATGTGTATGTGTATATGTATGTCTCAGCATCAGATAAATAGCGTCAACTCGACAGAACCCGTATGTGCTCTTGTCCAATAACCCTCGGTATACGGGACGTCAAATAACGTCACATTTGGATATGTTCCGACTTGCATTTAAAGGACATTGATTGTCTTGCTACAGCGTTTTACGGTCTCCGCGAGACGCTTCGTGACTCTTGAAGAATACCTTAGATTCGTAATATACTATATCTGAACAATACGAAATTCTAATTTTCTGAAAGGCGTGTAGTGTATTTAAATAATTAATAGATCTTTGTCTGTGCTATATTTTTTGGATATTTATATTATTTGAATGTAAGATAAAAGCGAATGTAGCACATGGACTTTTTATTCTGTGCTTACTATATATATATTGCTGGTTATATATTACTGCTTAATATAATTATTACATTCAAGATTTCTAAGAATAGAATTGCTTGAAAATAATTGATGAGAAATGCACTGACATCTTTAGGACGACTACATGTTTAAATAAACGCCAGATACCCAAGGCGTCATCTTAAGATAACATAAAAAGACGATATGCTTCAACTGATAGGTACTGTGCATTACTACACTCAACTCCGTGCTGTACGTGCGTACCGTGTTTTAATTCCAGCGGGTAAATAAGGAATGCCCTAGCTTCTCATTTTGCGCGAGTAGTCTGAGCTTCCATTACTTGAGACGACGCGAGAGGCGTTTCATGTAGTGGAGGAGCTTGGTAGGTAGGCAAGTAGCAAAAGGCAGAAAAGGCAGACAGGGAAAGAGAGAGAGAGAAAGGGAAAAGAAAGACATAGAAAATCACAGAAGTAAAACTTGAGACCGTGGAAAGAATGCGGTACGCATATTCGCATACTAATAATCTCTTCGTGATACGTAAGATATGATCGTGGGTATATCGCATAAATAAGCACAAAATAAACAAACAGTAGTAATAAAAAAATTATTAAATGAGAAAGTAAGAATTTATCTAACCGGATAATCAATAATCTCGAATATTTGAACGATTTTGAGATGTATTTATCTACGATTTTTGCTATCGCGGAATTTTTGCTCCGATAATTACTAATGAGCATGAATGTTTAATGCGGGTTGTTTAATTATCGTGTGATTTTCAATACGTTTTGTTCTCTTGCTGTAAATACAAATAAATTATCGCTAATTGTTAATTTAAAGAGTCACAAATTCAAAGGCTGAAGAAGAGAAATTCTCTCATGTGTTCCAACAGTAATTATTTATAAAAATGACGTATCTGATTGAGATTATTCGCGCGAATATAGATAATCGCTTGGCTTTCGCTCTTCTCACCGAAGGCAGAAATCATCAGAGGGTAGATCCCTTCCTTGTGAATAATCATTAACTATGAGTGAGGAGACATTGACGTATGATCATGTCGAGCACATCCGTGATTACAAGTTCGGTCGAGGCGCGTTAAACCGACGCCTTTATCACGTTTTTAGATCGCTAAGTGAAAAAAGAAGAAAAGCTTCGTATTCGTGGCTTCTTTTATCGCATCAACCAACGTATATTTAGACGTATATTTTATTCGCTGATGGAAGTCAAAGTCTCTCGACGCGCCCCAACTCGACGTGTATCCAACTTATTTGCTACAATGGTTCGTTTCCGGAATAAAAAGATATGAGTCCCGAGAGCTTGGAAGTTACAGGGCATCAGCAATATCTAGTTCGCTCCGAGAACTCCAACTGCCAGCTGTTTATCATCGAGCAATATCATCGCGTCGATGTTTACTCCGAAAGTGCGAGAGTAACCGATAAAGTTCGTCCGTTAATAACACTCTGCAGTTGGCTTCTCTCGAGCCCTTCTCCGCGACTTGCTTCGTCTCTACACTCAGTATCTGGTCAAATGTGCAAGAGCCCAAGTTTCAGCGGAAATAGTACTATGAAAGATTAAACGATGGAGAGACAATAAAGCTGCAATACTAACTAAACTTGTTAGGCTTTAAGCGTTAGTTATATACAATGTACAAAATATTTATTGACCACAGTAAAAAAATATTTGCTAAACAAATTTCTTTTGAACAGCTTAGCGTCAAGTTTCTCGTAGAAAAAAATTGTGAGGAAGATTACTCAACTGTTTTTAATTTTCTGCTAAGCTAGTTTAAAGTAACGTTTCTATTAAAACAAACCGCGGAATAAAATAATTCCCGCTGTGAGTCGCGTAAGGGCGCAAAATAGTCTCGGCAATAAAGTTGACGCGTTAATTGGGCGCGGAAGCTCTTAACGCGACTAGGCGCGCATTATTTAGCCGACATCAGCCAGAGGGCTCGAGTGGTGTGCACGGTGCATCGCAATGCGCAGCGGCACCAGCGGGAAACCGCACTCGGAGTTTTCACCCGGAGTTGCACGGTGCCATTTTCATCCCCGTGTTGCTGCAGTACAGGGAACAGACGGAGAGGTAGGTTGGTAGGTAGGTAGATAGGTAGACGCGCGGACACGTATCGGAGGGGGAACGTAAGTAACGAGAACCACATGTTGGCGGTGTGCGCCAACCGGGAAGGGAGAGAATAGCGAGGGAACGAAGGTTGCCGAAAAAGTTTTATCAAATGCGGTCGTTTCCCCCTTCGGGGCAACGAAACGCAATTATCTTCGTAGCGTCGGTCGCGACACCCTGAATTAGAGCACATCCCTCACGACGGCGACGGCGACGTGGTGTAACCCTAAGGCGCACCCCCGTCGAGGTCAGTGTGCTTCCGTACCTCCTCTGGTCGTCGAGTACGTGCAGAGTGCCACAGAAACGATAGGTATCAGACACTGAAGTTCCACGTACGTCTCGTAACTACCCCAAACAGGTTTCGGTTCGAACACGACTCGTACATTAAAGGCCGGTTCCTTGTCAGGGAGTTACGGCTACGGCGGCGGATGGCAGACGAAAAGGTCAGGGGGGGATGGAGTAGGAGAGAGGATTTTAGCAGCCGCGGAATACACGAGTCGCGCCCGAGTCGTGCGGCGGTCGCGATGGGACTTGGGATTCGATCGCGTTCGAAAGTCGAAAGCTGGAACGGGACGAGGTCTCGATAGTTTCGCACTGTAGTTCGGCTTCCTGTCCAAACTCAATTCGACTTTAATAATTTTGAAATTGGTTTGTACCGTAGGACACGTGCTGCTTACGCGATTGGTAAATCTCGACAGTGACTAGATTTGATAAGGTTTAATTTATTTACGTAATAAGTTTATCAATTTATTTAACATAATCAATATTTGGCAAATTTAATTTATTTAACAGAGTCATATTTATATCACAACTATCGTTTTCTTGCGAACTTTATTGATTAGTAGTGTTTAAAGTGTCAATGTATATCAAATTAACGCTTGATAAAGTGTTAATTTTATAGTTTTTAGAATAATTGCGACGAAAGATACGAATGTTATCGTATTTCAATGGAATCACATTATTGATTACGCAATGTCAAATAAATTATTGCCGCTTTAAATGACACGATTACCGATCATAACCAGAAGAGTAAAAGAATAGCGTGGAAACTTCGATGCACCAGTTGGCAGTTTCCATTTAATGTAGCGCACATCCATAAAATGCAACGTGCGGAATATCATTACGGTTTAGCAATGTACACGCTTACTCTGACAGCTCATTGAAGCACGACTTTTATTACGGACCTGGCGCAGATACGATCGTTATTGCCACAGTTGATTTGACGATATGTTCGTTTTATGATAATTGCAATTACTATTGAAATATCGACCGATAATATATTTGCGATCACACTACTATGAGTTTGAAACATGCACCTCGGTGTCGAATTGTATTGAACTTCCGTTTATTATATAATGCATAACGGCGTAATGTATATTCAATTTTCTTTCGAAAAGTAAATTTTCATATTTTGAAACCGTTTAATGAGAGTACTATAATCTCTCCGATCAGTTAATCTGATATTATTTCCAGGGAATCTCGGCGCCCGCTTCCGCGTTGTGCTTCCGACTTCCTTCCTCATTTAAGCGAACTCTGATTTTATCACTGCCACTTCCTTTCTTCCGGGCGAAGAGGAAAAAAAAGGCGATCTTTGTTCCTCTTACGTTATCACACGGCGAAAATCATTCGCGCCGCGGTGTTTTAGCAGTTAGCAGAAGTTCTCGAAGCTCGTGAAGAAAGATCTCTCGTCGAGAGATCTCTCTCCGTTCTATCCTAACCGATTTTCCTCGTTTCCTTCCGACGATAAGTCGAATAAAGTTTCACCGAAATAGCTCTCCTTTCTCAATATAGATTTCTTCGGTGTAAGTTACAACCTGCTTCGAGGAAAACGACAATTTCGTCCGATGCAGCGACCGTCCCCTGTTTTATTCTGCCGTCGAGCCGTCGTCGTCGTCGTCGTCGTCGTGCCCGTCGACGCTGCTGGCGCGAGCCAACTTCGGAAAAGTCAAGATAGCGCGGGATTTGCGCCTGAAGCTTACGCGTGTATTATCTTGGCGCAGCAGACTACGGCTGCATTTAATCATCGCGCGGACGATTAAGCCGGGGAGAAAATCATCGGGGGCATGCTCGGAATAAAATACCGCGATTATCAGCGAAGGGTTAAAGGGTGTGTTTTCAAGCGATGCATAATTTTGTTTTCCCGCTTTAAATGAAATTTATGTTTGCGTAACCAAATGCAAAAAAAAAAGAAATTAAAAAACACACTGTTTATCGGTCTTTTAACGTAACGAGATGATATTACCATTATACGCCGTTGTATTATTTTCTCATCAACGAATAACGTTTCCCTCCCCTATAATACGATGCCCTGTAAAAAGATATAACGTTCCACGGATTTTATTACAATACATGCGAAATATATGTCTTCGACGAGCTTCGTTTAAACATGGCCCCGTTTTTTTGTTGCATCTTGTTGCATGAAAATTTTCAAGTTATAACTTCAGTGAGTTTCCTCACATGGAATCGCTTCGATGAACCGTAATAACTTACTCTCGCCGTTGCACCAATTTTTGAATTGATTGTGTGTTTATTCTCGTGAGACCCGAAACGTTTCGCCGGAGCATGGACGCGGGCGCAGAGAGACGTCGGACACCATTCTTAATCGTATGGTTGCCGCACGACGTACATACATATTGTAGCCTCGATGTAGCAACGGTACAACCTAGCGTGTACAAGGAGCACTCGCGCGCGCACAATGAAGCTACCGATACAAAACAGTCTCTGCTCATGCATACTTTAGTAGCAGCTGCCCTACCAGCTCCAATTCCCAAGCGTGTCGATAGCACATCGGCTTAAGTACCGTTCACAATCGTAGCGCCGCCGATATATGCCTTGGGCGACCATAGAGACGTCGATCAAAATTGACTTGGCGAAGTCAAGACGCGATATATCGTATACGCCATCGTTACGCCCGTAAAGCAGCGCATCAAGATTTTCGCGCACAATGCATCTCCGAAAAGTTCTTTTTCTAGGATCACTTGCGAGGAACTTACCAACGATAAAAAAAAAGATAAAACTGTTTGTTATTTAAAAATGTTCAAAAAAAATTAACTACAAATACTGTCGTGCAAATGCCCGACAGAAAACATCGGACAAAGAATAATGGTCTTCGTCCAGCTAAATTAGTCCTCGACACGCTTGAAAGAGTTGTGCGCGTAAGCTGCATATTTTTACGCGAAAGAATTCCAAACGTCCGGAATGGCAAATATTGTCTATCACGAGCAACGACATTCCAAGATTCTTGCACAATAGTGTCTTTATCACGCCATTGACTTTAATCACTCGCAATCACTGTAATTACTTTTGAGGTTAAAGCGATTCACTTTGAAATTGTGTCGCATGCTTTATTACACCGAATCGTTAATTCGCGTCTTAAGGCGCCATTTCAGAATTAGATTACTGGGTTGGCAAGGCGAAAGCAGCGCATTAAGCCGTCGGAGGGGGGGGGGGGTATAACCCCGCGTTAGCGTGCGCCAATTACATCGGAAGTATGTGCGATGAAAATATAAGACTATAGAAATTATTCGCCTTCTTTTTTTACATCTCTGGAAAAACCTTGGCGCGAATAATCGCCGTATCGACGTGCCCTGCGGCACGTTTCCATTTCAATGCCTAAGTACAAAAATTATTTTCGTTGCCGCAACGCTAATATCGCGTATAACAAATCTCAAGTTAAAAATTCACACGAGAGAGATTCAGCTGAAAAGATAAACAATTTTCTTTTTGTAGAACGCGCATTATACGCCCCGGGGGACAAATAAAACTTTTATTGAATATCTTAAAAGACGTAGTTGCGCCTCCAAGTATCGTTCTCACGTTCCGAGCGTTACGTTTCACAAAGGTTCGTTCGTCGCGAGATGCGTTTCGACTTGCGCATCGACTTGAACTTACCCTACCTCCGGGCATCGATTGATACCCGTCGAACAGCATTCTCGATTGTTCCAACGTAGTTGCACCGAGCGCGCGTCTCGGCGGTAGCGGCGGCGGCAGAGGAGGAGGAGGCGCGGCCCTCGCAATGTCGCTCACCCCCTCCCTCTCTCCCCCTTCTCGCTGTCTCTCTCACTCACGCGGAGGAGGAAATACGAAAGGGGGAAGATGAAAATAGGGATGGCACTTACACGACGTCGACAACCTCGTAAAGCCGTCGGTACACAAATTCTATGCAAACGAACGCGTTGCTGCCGCGCGCGCGAGAGAACGCACCTTCTTGCTTATATTCGATCTCGGACGAGTATCGCGCACGTCGCGTTGTGCTATCGCGCGGATACGACCACGTATATGCATGCACCATCGGTGTATACGTTCGCGGTAATTGGCTATCGACTCTACCGGGTGCAACAACCGTACGGCGCGCAAACCAGACAGCTGGGAATGTGGGTTACGTATCGTAATCGCGCCGCTATCCAATCCCATCCCCGCTCTCCCACCGCACTCCCCCGCGGAGTTCTGCGTTTCACCACCGTGCGCGTTCCCGTTTCGGATACCTTTTTTTCGGTAAGTGGTGTTCCTTTCCGCCCAGTTTTCAGCCCACCTTCTCTCTCCGCTCCACCACCGAGGGATCACGGCCGGGAGCTTTGATGTGGTTATGCAGATTATTCGACACGGATATTTGGCTTTCTAGCAGTTTATACTGCTCGTCCATTTGCTTTCATTCGTCGAGCTCTTTCCTTTTTAACACGAAAGAGAAAGAGAGAGAAACTTAACGCATATCCTCGTGGAATCTCCGCGCGCAACCTCTTTTCGCGACGAAGGTTTCCTTTGGCGTTCTACACTAAAGTTTTACGCTACGCTGGAGGAAGATGTCACGCTTCCGCCGCCTTATTTTCCGCTAGCCCCTTTCTTTCGTTCATCTCATTTCTGTCGTGGTTTCCTCCGTTTGTAACGTTCAGAAATTATTCCGCAACGTCTCTCACATGTCGCGTTTGTAAAAATTCGTTCGCGAGTCGATCACAATAGCGATTTCCGAACGGTACGTCATTTCTGTCAATGTCGATCAACGTATCAATTTTAATTTTAATATATCTGCGAGTGGCAGAAAAAGAGAGAGAGAGAGAAAGAGAAAGAGAGAAAAAAATGTCGGAATTTCGTAAGTTAAATCTAGGTCTCTGCGTCATCGAGTATACTCGCGCTCTTTCAACAGCTATATATATTCAAAGTTTCTTCTTCACTCACGAACTAAATCATCCTTTCGACCCTCCGTCCGCCATTCCTTCCCAATTCCACCTATTTTCTGGAGATTGTAAATAAAACCCGCCGCTTCACCGTGTCGGCCATACTGCACAGACGACGCCATTGGTCTTATGGCAACGAGACACTAATTTCTCATGCACTCCAGTCCGCCACGCTCTGCATAATACTCACCCCGCTCTGCGGGAGCGGGATCTCTCCTCTCTCCTGTCTCTCTTCCTTCGTCGCTTCCTCCCTCGCCTCCGTATTCTTCCGTCTCGCGAGTATCCTAGGTAATTTAGAGGTTCGTAGGCTTCTTCCTCTCGCCGCGTTGCCTTGTTAAACGCGAGCGCTCCACAGTAAATTACGAGGGCGGATCGGCGCGGCGCGGGGCACGCGTTCGGATTATGCTTTCTTAAACGCTCGCCGCGCAGAAGAAGTTCGCGAGACGTCTGTATGCGCGGAGAAAGGGTATCGCGCGGCAGCGCTGGCTATTAATTAGCTGAAATTGTAGCGCTCCCGAAAGGTTGAAAGCGGTTAATTAGTATGCTCGCTTGTTTATAACAGCCGGTTTGCGTCGCCCGCCCATCGAGAGTGAGACGCGAAGAACTTTATATTCTACTCTAACGCGGTTGATTTTCTTACAATGCAGCCTGCGATCTCCCCGGACGGTCTCCCCGGAGATTTTGCTGCATATTCATTGCACGTACATCGCGGTGAACGTACGCGCTTTACGTAACGCTGTTTCGCGGAGCGACAGCCGCGGCAGGTAATAAATGTTACGTCGCCTTAGTTACTGGTATTTGCCCCCGAATCAAGGGAGCAACCGTAATGTCCCTCGTAATCAGTGATTTTGTAGTATTTCGCGCGCGCAGCTATAATCGTAAAAACCAACAACCCGATACATCCACAGCCATAACGCGATGGCGACCGAACAATTTTACCACCGTACAGCGCATGCCAATATATAAGACCTAATAACCTAATATGTTATAAAACATTATATATTTTATAACATGTCGTGTGTAGGAAACTAAATGGAAAAATGTTTGCAAGAATAAAACGTTTATACGTTTTTAAATTAAGTTTGCTCGACACGCAACATAACTCTAGACGAGTTCATTTATTTTCACGACAGAAAGATTAAGGCGACGAATACACGCATCTGCAAACTCCATAAACGCATCATTCTCGTAATACGCTTCCAGCTTCTAGGTGTGCTTGCGGGCAATATGTACGTGGTTATGTGAAATATATATATATATATATATATATATATATACACATATTTATATGTGTATGTATAGGTATATATGCATATATTGTATGTATAACGTCGCGTTGGTGCACCTGCGCGTGGTGGCTGGACTTGCGGAATTAACTGCGATCCTTAATTATCTCATGGCCGGAAACCGGAAAGCGGTACGCGAATGACACTTTTAACTCTCCGTAATTTTCTCCCCCCAACTCTGGACTATTATAATGGCTTTGCCGGATATGAAATAATCTCGCAAATAGATCCCTTCCCCACATTCCGCGAGGATTCATTGAATCGTAATGAGAGTTTGCGAGAACCAAGTAAACTGCTACTCTGCGTTATTGTAACATACCTCAATTTGTTCATTGCTTAGATTGCTTAGAAAATGTGAAAGCTTTCGATTATCATGTATGCAGAATAGCGATGCAATATCTGTATATATTTGAATGTATGTGAAGAGATAACATTTCCATTATATTTATAAAAGAAATACCTCGAATTAATATTGCAATAATAAAATTAATATTGACAATCAAATCATCACAAACGTCTGCTATTTTCGTTCGCGAATGAATTAAATGTAATAACTGATAATGTGGTATTATTCGAATATGCGCACATTTTCAACTTAATATTTTATTTCGTGCTTTTCCTCTTATTATTATTTGTTAATATTTTAAGTTTAACATCCAAAAAATTAAAAGTCGGAAGGTCCACTAAAATATTAATTAATAAATTTAATATTTACAGACAATCACGGTTAAGAGTTCTTTAATTTAGCAATTACCCATTACAATTTCCTGGCCTAATCCTAATCGATCCCGTCGCATTTGATATAGCCCTGTAAATGTCTTCGTAATATATTGAAGCCTCACCTAATTGTTGAGAGTGAAGGGGGAGAGCGAGAAACGACAGCTACGTGTTCGTTAATTAATCGCTGTCACGCCGCAAAGTGCTTCCGATTCAGCGTGATATTACACATAACACGGGGCTCAAAAGATATGTAGCGATGACGTAGGCGTCGACGTTGTCGGTGATTGTGACTCAAAGCGCAAACACACGGGAGAAGGCTTGGCACAGGGAGGACGAAGAGACACGGGGAGGTACGGAGGGAAGGGACGAGGAGGGGTTCTCTCTCTCTCGGTAGAACCGGGGAATATTAATCGCAGCCACTGTTAGCTCCTTCCACTCTCCACCCACCCCCTCGCCCACGTCCGACCATCTCGCCGGCGAGGTCCTTCAGCTCCCTCTTGGCCTAACGGGACCCTCCTCCATGTAGCGCATCAAGCCAAGAGACGGCTACTAATGAGGCCAAAAACATCAGAGTCCGGAGTTACGACCGTTCCAAAAACGTTACCGGTGTGATTTAGGGGATGATAATGGAGCGCGGACTTTACCCTCGGCAGAATATCGCGCGACGTTGCCGTTACCACTGGCTCTTTATTGTCGCGATCAGTTTTACGTTTTAGCCCGCGATTGGACTGGCGAGATATAGTGGACCGGCAATTTTTAGTGATGAAAGTATCGATCTTTTATTAGCGACGCGATATTTCGCATTTGTTCTTGTTTAGACCGTTCAAACTGTTTCATGGGGCTTGACAGTTGTGTAATAACTTAAATTCTCTGATAATAAATACAGTTAAAAATTAAATTAAAAAAAATCACAAGTCCCTTTTTATTTTTTCATTATTAAATGCAAAATGCAAAATGTTTTTTTAGTAAGAATTTCGTTTCACAAAGATAAAAAGATATTGATCGCTATCTATCACATATGATTGAATTACGACGCTTCAGAGATCTCTGTAATATCGTGGATTACACGAAGAAGTAATATAATGATGAAATAATGAAATAAGATCAAGTGAAGGAAGAGACCAATTTTGCCAATTGAAATTGGACGCTTTGACATCGGAAATTTCACCGAAAGGATTGTACGGAGCTTTCGCGGAGAGAACTTCCATTAGAGAGCCGGGGGAATGC
This sequence comes from Wasmannia auropunctata, assembly GCF_000956235.1. Lineage (NCBI taxonomy): Eukaryota > Metazoa > Arthropoda > Insecta > Hymenoptera > Formicidae > Wasmannia > Wasmannia auropunctata. Next base: position 525,366 of record NW_012026854.1, read on the forward strand.
CGTCGTTTTTCTTAGCTTATTGTAGAAATGTTCGCGATAGTACCATTTGATTCCATCGTTCATGATGCTCCTACCGCGAACACAGGTATCTGCCGGGCACTCGAGAGTTGCCTCTTATAATTATCATCGTTAAACCGACTCTTGCGGCGGTCCTCGTAAAAGTGGTTTCAAATGGACGGGACAAGTAATTCGAGGCGGGCAGTTTCGTTCGACGACGCGCGGACGCGATCTAACAACTGTAAGAGTTGAGTTTTTGACGTCCTACGCGAGCGAGCGTCGGCGTTTATAACGTCGGCGATGTTACTCGTTTCGCGGTTTCCCCCTTTTGATATGCACTTTTTGCTCGTAATAAAAGCCAGCCGGCTTCCGGGGCAATAAGAAACTGGCGTATCGCCGGGTCCGCGGAAAACACACGCCGGTAACACATCGCCCCGCAGGAAATTCGCGCAACCATTACTTATATCCCAACGTTAGTCAGCCGCAGATGCAAAAGCATTTTTCTCCGCGCCTTGCGAGTGACTATGATGCAGTATAATAATATTCCGCCGGCTCTTTTTTTTTCCCCCTCGCGCCGCACCGCTGTATTCGTCGGCAATAAATGTTAAGGTTTCTTCGCGCTTGGCACCATCCGTCGGCAACAGTCGTATTTCGCTTGCGCTTTTTTACAGCGCGTAATTAATCTTAACCTCGCAGTTGACACGAGGCCGCAGATTTTGTACACAATTGTCTCCGTAAATGGATACATTGTCATGTATCACGCGGAATGAGATTATTAACATAAATGCAAAAGAGAAAACACTAATGATAGGAAATACTGCTGTTACTGCGAGTTACAGCGATCATATGCTGATGTGCCGATGTAAGCGTATACGCTACGAAAATAACGAACGCGAGTAGTCAGTATTATTTACCATCATTCCTTTACGATGTCTAATCTGCAAATTGAAATCATTCTATATATAATTATTGTATTTATTTAAAGCTTTTGAAGATTCGCATTTTTTAAAATTTCGTATTATTAAATTGCATATGCACTCACATTCATCTGAAAACAACTTGTATTCCCGTAGTGGCAAAAAGGGTGCGTTGAAATGCAACAAGGGCGCATTCAGGAAGTGCCGTTGACGACGCACATGGCACATCACTTGACCGAGCATTGCGACGCAACGAGAGAGAGAAACAAAGAGAGAGAGACAGAGAGAGAGGGGGGGGGACGAGAGGGAGGAAGGGGGAGGGAAAGAGAGAGCCGGCCGTACAATGTTGCGACCCTTCAACAGCGGCGTTAGCGCGGTGACATTTGGTACGTATCTCGAACGTGCTACAGTCGGCGCAGACGAACATGTTCAGGTCCGCTGATTCGCGCGCGTTTCGTTGGTGCGAACACCACTCGCGATTTAGGATTTCACTTCGAAGTGACACGGCCGCCGAATTACCCGGGTAAGGGCGCCAAAGCGAGCCCCGCCGTAACTTAGCTGAAGATTTAACGGCGAGAAAGGATGGGGACTTCACGCTCGGGATGAGATGAGTCTTTCCGAGTCTCTCACCGAGCACGGAATAGAATAATCTACGCTCTTCGGGGACAAGAACGGTGGTAATTCTTCCTAATACCGTCGAGCAAGATCCGAGCAAAGAAACGTATTTCCTGACGTTGCGAGGAGCAAGTGAGAGGTAACTCCGGAGTTATGTCGTTCTTACATTAGCCGGGAACCTTGCGAAACATCAGTATTACTCTCGAGCTACTTTTCCAACGCGAATTGCTAACTCCTTCTGTTGCTTCTCAAGATAAAAAATAAGATTGCATTGAATGCAGATGTCTACTGTTTTACGCGTTTGAACGCTAATATTATTGCGGCTATCTCTCAATGTTCTGAAAAGAATTAGTTTACATTAATAATTACGTGCGAAAAATATTAAGAATTTTATTTTATACATTAAGTAGTAATTATTGTTTTGAAATTATATATCGAGCAACGTTTACAAAGGATAGCAATTAATTTCCACCAATTAAGCATCGTAAATGTTTTCGAGGCGAAGCTAGTTGCGATTAACGGCTTTTACTCGAGAATAATGCTACTCATACTGGGATGGGGGCGAGCGGAATTTTTTGTTTCAATTAGCACGCGACGCAGAAACTGCATAAACCATGGTGTTTGTAATGACTGGTATAAATTTAGCGGTACACGGTCCCGTGTGTGTATTATGCGAAAATTTGGTATAACGACCGTGGATCGCAACCCGTTTAGCCGTGATTTACGGACTCTCCTTAGGAAGTCAAGCAAAACATCGTGGACCGCAATGGCTGCGGTCGTTAGCCCGCAAAGCGACGATCTCTTATATGCGACAACAGAAATACCGATTTCTGGCTAGCAACGCCGCGCTGATAAGTGAAATCCCACGTATTATACATTGCCGTCGTGAAAATTATATCATCGCGATTTCGTCGCTATTGAGATCGGTAATGTGAAGCACGCGACGGGAATTCGAAAGCGAAATTATTGCGAATCGCTATTGATATCAAAGATAGCTGCTGCTCCAAAAGCAATGTTAGGTACGTTAATTAGTACCGTTTGTCAATCATCGTTCGTTAGCATATTCTCATCCTAATGATGGAAACTGGAACACGTAAATAGGTTAGCTCTATTAGCGATCAATAATAGAGGAAGGTGACAAGCACTATCGCAGATAAGTAAGTGATAACATAAAAAATACATCGGCTACTTAGAACGCGCTGAAAAAAATTCACGGTTCGAGAGATTGAAAGAGTATATTTAATTATTCACCTAAGAAATATCTAAAGAAGATAAAATTTGTCTCTCCATTGAAAACCTGTCGCATCTGAATAAAATTGAATATCGTAAGACTCCTGCTCTTCCTCCGCGTAGCAAGATCAATAATGTGCATCGATAGCGACAGTCAAAATCGCGAGGGAGTGTGTCGAGACTAGACGTAACAGTTTATAAGCGTTGTCTCGAGACGTGCACGTGTGCGTGGGCGCGCGAGGGATGCAAAAGTGCCGAAAAAAACGACCCTCGTCGGCGAAACTTTCGTGAGATTTACGAGGCGTTTCGTTCGGACGGGATGTCTCGGGCCGTGGCTGACAACTTTATTCTATCGGCAGTAGACTTACCAGACCTACCATTACCTCCCATAGACACCGAGGAACGAGGAACCTACACATTTTCCGCCATCGAGCCGCCTCGAGTCACCTTCCCTCCCCCCGCCCCCCCCCTCTCCAGCCACGACCACGTCGCTGTCGCCAATTTCTCTGCGTCGTCTTGGCCATATAAGCGTATAAGTGCATCCACGGTCCGTTGAGTTGCTCGTTATCGACTACATATCGAGTGTACGCGCAACGGGGGATCAACAGGAAAGAGCTCTCTCTCCTTATTGATCCAACATCCTCCTTCGTCTCTATTTTCTCGATTTTCTCGCGAGAAATTAACCATCGCTTATTTCATTACGGACATCCATTAGAGATTCTCAGAAATTAGCGGAAAAACGTGTCGCTTTTAAACGTTATTATCCAATACCTTCGTTACATCGCGCTTTTCAATTTTTATTATATGTTGTTTTTTTTTTTTGCTTTAGATCGTGCTCCGCGAAAAACAATACGTTTGCCTCCCTTTTTCGTCCTTTTTCCGCCCCCTTTCTCCCTCGCGCATTGTTTTCTCTCGTGTTGGAACACAGAGCCGCAGGATAGCGTCCATCTGCTCGCGTAAATTCAATTTGTGCGGTGTATCCCCGCCGAAGAACTCGTAAACGGCGACTACTAATTTTACGAGTCGCGCGCGCCCTGCCCTTATCTCAGCGAGAAAGAAGGCGGAGAGAAGAAGCGAGGGAACGGAATGCCAATGGTAACGAGCCGAATAATCAGCGGCTAACGAAGGGAGGTCGCTCGTCGTGGCGGCGTGCAAGGGAAGAAAAGACGAGAGGCGGAGAAGGGAGGGAGGGAGGAGAGGGCGTGAAGAAATAAAGCACCGTAAGCACTCTGACTTAACGCCAGCAAATTCCATTTTGCACGTTCTACCGACGCTGGCAGAGCGTGGCAAAGAAAGTCGGGGGCGCGGAACAAAGGGAATGAGGGATGAAACAGTGGACTGAGCGTGATTACTTAGGCAGACGCGCGAGAGAAGAAGCGTCGTCCCGGTATTACACGACTTACGGGATTCTTCAGTGATGATCTCAAGAGTGGCTTCGGAAATAATTATAGTCTAAAATTACGTGACTTCTATTACTCTCGGCTCATTTTATTTTAAATTATAAAAGAATATTCAAACGTTCAAGATTTTTTCGACTCTTTATTTTTTTTTTTCTTATTTCAACGATCTATTGCCCACAATATCGATGCATTTAATTCTGAGAGCCATTCTTTTTTACTCTCATTTGCATCAACTTGTACGATAATTTACATGATTTTAATTAATTAAATGCTGCATATAATCAATTATATTGCGCGTTTGTCATTAAGAATTCATTAAAATCCAGTAAAACATTCCGAACATGAAAACGACATTAAAGGTAAATCGTTCTCTTGACATCATTACTGTTCCTCAAGTTATTGAAATGTGAACTTCACGTGAACTAGCATGAAACGAACGGGCACGATGAACGAGCGAATCAATCGGCGCTGATTTACGAGAAGGCCGTTACCGTCGCGAGATAAATTACGTTAGTAAACGGGCATGATGGCGATAAATTTGATATTGGTGACGGATCGACTATCCGCACGTGACGCGAAAAAACCGAAACGTGTATCGATAATCCACGAGCAATCCCGCGCTTCCGTTCGTGACGATCTCGATGATGTAGCGCTTGACTCTTGAGATTACAAGGCGCATTATAGCCGAGCTCCGTGCGGTCGCAGGTGTTTCCATGTGATATTACAGCGTTGACAATTCCACGAGATGTGTCACAGAGAGGAGTGCGTGCGAACGTGCCGCGCGACGTGCGGTAAACCATCGGGATCATCGAAGGGCGATTGGGCTATTTGCGAAAGCAGCGGAGTAACATTACATTTTGTTGTGTTGTTGCACGTAATTGGCACGGCAATGGAACAACTTTATTCCGCTTTGCATTGCAAATTTTGCCCGGCAATAATTCAAAATACGATTTCCACGTTCTGGTTCGCCAATGCCATAAGAACGGCTCAAATAATGGATATATCCAACAGTAATCAACTGTTCGTAATTTGTGCTTGTCGCGTCTATACCCCGTGTCCAGCGAAAATGACGATCGCATATGTCACATATGTCAACCATTCGAAGTTCATCATTTGTATAGTCAAGTAGTATCGGAAATGTCGAGCGCGAGCAATCAGGCGATCGTCATATCATGTTGATTAGCGCGCGCGCTATTTTTTTTTCAATATCCCTGAATGAGTATCCATCATGAAGCTCAAGTGGTTCCGACGATACAGCTGTACGATCAAATATGACTGCCTCTAGCGCAACTACAGTGTACGATATAAAGTGCGTAGCAAATTTATTTGTAATAAATTTATACACAACCTATTTATAATATAAATTATTTACAATTATACGACCGATTATGTCTTTATTTTCGATAAACATAACTCAACTTAATTCTAAAGTCTCATATTTTGGAACATTCGTATCGAATATAGGAAAAAGTGCAGAGAATTTTATCTTTCCACGGACATATTTTCACAATCCCAGATTCATCGTACGATTATCATCCAATAAAAAATTAATTCGTCGCTCAATGCGCTTTAAATTGTCGGTTTCTATTGAATAAATATGCCGCTCGAACGGCCACAGAGGAAATGGAAGTGCATAATTTAATATGCTCTGAAATTAAATTTTCATTTGCTTATGTATCATAGATATATAACACAGATGTTTAATTTGGTGGGAACGTGAATTTCAATATTCCAATTCTTTCAATGTACGATTGTCACAAAATCGTTATACTAGCTTCTTGAATAATTAAGTATACTTGGTAAAGAGTGGTATCAATTATACTTTAATGATACAATTGGCGCTCGTCAAAATGATGATTATATTTCTCCAAATATAATCATATATTGTAAGCTAAAATGTGAAACAATGTGAGCACAAGCGACTCAACAGAAAATGCCTCGAAATATTGAAATATCAAATTTTTCAAATTTCATAAAAAATGTATACAAGTAGTACATGGTAAAAGATATCTTTCCAGTTTTTTTTTTCATATTTTGTAGTATCAAAAGTTGTAGTAGCAACAATCTTGAATCTATATTTGCTACGTAAAATAAAAGTCACAAGTAGAATTGATTTGTTTAAAACAAAATGCGAAATAAAATCTTTCAATACATCAGACTGAATATAATTGGATAAATGATTATATCAGACAAAATATAATTGGGTAAATGATTAAAATGTGGTTTGGCATTTATTAAATAATTCAGTATATCATAATTGTTAAATAGCATGTGAATAAAAATACGATATATTATAAAATATTACTTTAAATGACTATAGATTTTCCTTTTGTGTCAACTTTAATTTATATATTCATATATTTATAATAAGTATCAAAAATATAATAGAAAAAGAAGGGAAGAAGACAGACAAACAGAGAGAGAGAGAGAGAGAGAGAGAGAGAGAGAGAGAGAGAGAGAGAGGAGAGAGAGGAGAGAGAGAAGCTTTGACGTAAGATTCTCACTGTACGATTACGCCATGACAATCACGCAAAATCGCATCCAAGTGATCCTCAAGAAGCGAGCGCAATCCTATCCGTAACACAATCTCCAAGTAGGATCGATCTCAAGATTTGGTCGCGAACGTGCGCCGCAAATCTGTAATGCTCGAAAATTTAGCCGCTGATTTAGAATCCAGTCGATTACTCATAGTGTTACGCTTAGAATTGCAATTTCTATTTACATCGCGTTATTATTCACGTTACAATCTTACAGTAGGATTAAAAAAATGTATATAATCGTGAGAGCCAAAATTAGCCTTTTAGGAACGCTATACTTCAATATTAATTCGAACTCCCAAAATTATCCGTTATATACAAGTAAATTTATCGCTCTTATATAACAAAGTAAGCATGTTCGAAAATGCGTTTTAATCGACAGCGCAAATCGATTTAGAATTTCTTCGAAAGACAGAGTCGTCGCTATTGCGTTTCATAACCGCTCCGCGCGAACTTCGTGCGGGCCAATTGTTTGAAATTAATTCCCGGGCCCATACGCTCTACATATCTGCAGATTAATATGCTTGCGTTCCAAGCTGCCTACCGAGCTCAAGGTACAAATCTATACCGCGATCGTACGTGGGTGATTAATATGGGATCTGTTCTTGAATGGCATATTTGAATATATAAATATAAGCATAAAATATATTATGTATAATTAATATATATATATATATGTACATATAGTACGTAATATTTATAAATTGATATTTTAAAATAAAAGCGAGATTTAGCAAAAATATTTATTTTTATTATTTCACATATAAAACGTACAAAATTATTTGATTTCAGAAACTGTGTCACGATATTCGATATTTCGCGTGATAAAAAAAAAGTGTACGAAATAATAATGAAGCAAGTGACGAGAGGAAATTCCGTTTTCTTGTAAGAAAGTCGGGCGGTCAGTATGGTATATCTCTGCATCGAAGAGACCGGAACAGCGGATGAGGGAAGAGATAAAAAGTAAAATAAAGAAAAAAAATAATATAAAATGTTCTCTGAAGTTACGCCGAGCCGCGGGTAGTCGGAACCAAAGGATGTAAAAAAGACGATTGTAAGAGGAGTAAAAACCGTAAGAAAAACACGACGGATCGCGGCGACGAAGAAGATCGGTAAAAGGAGGCAGAGGGTGATCCACAGAAGGCAGAAGAGCGGTTAAGATCGATGAAATTCGTTGCGATAAAGCAACGACGAGGACGATGGAGAACGGACGAAGACGGAAAGAACTCTCGTCTCTCGTGATGACTGCACGGATTCGCGCTGTATTACTTTACAAGAACGTATGGCCAGAATACATATCGCGTCCAAGGGACATGAAATAGGATATGTTCCGATCTTTCGCGATAGATGTGACCGGTCCCTTTGGATTTTGCAACTTCGTCTTTCACCAGTCAACTTTGATGTTTCACATGGTGTATGACGATCTTATTCTTAAGAAAGATACACAGATTCTGCACAACCGTCCTTTATGCTTACTTCAAGTAACAGTAACTATAATAATTCATTCTTTTAAACAAATAAAAAATAAATAATTAAATAAAATGCGCGAACAAAATGACTCCTCAATACACATGACTTACAATTAGATATTAAGCTATAATGTAACATAACTAATAAAATTTTAACATTAATTACTTCCATATATAATAACGATCAAAGGCAATCGTTATTAAATTGTTTTGCGTGTCTTATACACTGAATTAAAAAAAACACATAATATATTGTAAGCCTCAGGGGTTGATATATAAGCACTCGAAAACCACCAAACGGTATTCACATGTAACAAAGGTAAGTACTTTCTTTTAAGCGTTTTGTAATGAGTAAAATTGATGTGCTAAATTTATAAAGTGGTAATCGATCATAACGATAAAAGTCATATCTGGGAATTAGAACAAAGAAGCACGTATCAATTGCGAATAATCAAGTTTCAATATTCACTAATAAAATTTCGAAGACAAAAAATCGTTGTATGAGTCATGAAGTTGAATGGAAAAATATCATTAATTCAACATCAAAACTCAAACGTTTAAAATTTTAATTAGAAGCAACGAAATTATCGGAATGAACATGAGATAATTTAATATTTATTCTGCATTTTGGTCTTATAAACGTTTTGATCGTTGTAATGAGATTCTAATGTTCTCGACATCTATGTAAACGTATAAAAGTTTGTTATATTACCCAATTATAAAATTTCTTGTAATTTCATTATGTATTTATTATGTTAATAGTATTCATGTAACTTCTATTGCGAAAATTTAAATAAATATTAGCCGCATACAATTTTCTCATACAATCAATTAGATCCTTTCCTAGATATCCTCGCGAGCGATTCCACCACAATGCGAACATTTATCTCGCGTACCAAGGAACACGGAGCTAGCATCGCAATTCGAAAAACATCGACGTATATGCGCGCTCACGCCGACACAATGGACTCATCTTGCACCGCCAACCTTTGCCTTTTGTTCCGCGACTGGTACTTGCATTTCAAAAAGCGGCAGCTTCTACCGCGAACAGCGGAAGAGGTGGAGCGTCCGGGTACCGGGAAAGGGGTTGCAGGGAACGAGAGCAGCGAGAGAGAAAAAGAGTGAGGAGGAAGGGAGGGAGGGAAAGAGAGAAAAGGGCGGAATGCGCGCCACGCGGCAGTGCCACGCTCGGGGGTAGTTTTGTTGTTTGCGGATCTAGCGCAAGAGGGGGGAACACAGGAGAAGAACCGTGGGGTAGCATGGTGAGTTGGTGAACACACAGAGAGGGTACGAAGGGAGGGAAAGCGGTGGCGGCGCCTCTGCCGCCGAGGGGAACGGCAACAGAGAGCGCTTGGGCTTTGGAGTGGAGTTCGATCCCCCGGTTGAGGTTTTGTTCCGCCATTGTGATAACTCAAACAATGCAGGCTTGACTGGCACTGTACACGAAGGGATGAAGGCGCGCGGAGGGACGCCGCGCCGGAGAGGGGTAGCGAAGCCTCTCTCCGACGACGAGGTTCTCCTCCCGCCCGCGCCGCCCGGCCTCTTTCGCAACGTCGAAACGGGCGTCCCGTGCGTCTAGCCAGTGCGTCCCTGTCGGCACTCTTGCTTTATGTGCTGGGCTCTTCGCGGTACCGCCGATTCCTTCCGCCTCCTTTCATCTCGCGCTATTTCATACAAATACGACGAGACGCGACATCGTGCATAGGCATCGTTCACCGAAAGCGCGCCTACTATGCTTTTTCAAGTTCTCCGACAATTGCCTATATGCATGGCCGCGAATATGAAAAGCCTCATTATTGAGCGAGACGAAAGACTGATTTATCGATAAGAAAAATCGTGCGGCACAAGGTACATCTTCGTAATGGATATACCACAGAAATTCATAATTTATGACGACGAGCTTTCTTAGTCGGCTCGAGATGCGCACTAAAAGCGGATCTTCATTCTATAAAAATATGGATGCAAAAATAGAGGGATTTTTCCTATAAACGACATGAGAAGCTAAAAGAGCTTCAATATATGTCACAGTACCGGCTTCATGAGAAGGTCGACCGTGAAACCTCACGAACTACCGCAGCCCAATAATAAAAATAGTTCGCGTCCCTAAATCGTCAAGCACACGAGAGAGAGCATGACTCAGGCATTTTATCGAGGCGAAAAGACCACGAGGTCAAATATAACACCGAATCAGCACGTTAAATTAACACCGCGAACCCTGACGTTATTAAATAAAGTTAATTGTAATCTCTTTTCATCCGGTACATGAGATTAAATGGTAGGTATCATCCTAAAACGTATAACGAAATACTTCAACTTTACAGTGAGTAGCTTTACCACATAGTTTTGAATTACACGATCTGTATTGTACGTCGAATATCATACCCGTGATATTCGACAGCGTGTAGTCCGCAGTTACCTGAGGAGTATCAGTATGAATCGGGTATTCCAAGTCGGTACGTTTGTATTCTAAAGCAATGCGAACGGGGCGCGATTCAAAGCCGCTTTGCACGTACGACGCGGCATCAAATGTTGATGAATAAAGCAACAACTTTATCGAGAGACAGTTTCAAGGTACGGTAAACGATATCCCGAAGTAACAGTAGCCTGTCCGAGGAGTATACGCGTAATGGGAATACAAGTGCGTAAACCGGAAGTTTGCTCACCTATACGAATTCACAGGCTCGCGCTGCTTCTTTTATTACGCGGGACGACCCGTCGCATAAACGTGAAATATTCTGAATTATTTATGCTTATGCATACGCGACTCAGAATTATAACGCCTCTGCGACAGTTTTATTGCGGAGTCGGGCGTCGCGCTGATTTAGATTTATGACGACGGAGGCAGGACTTTTTTCAGGGTGGCGCGATAACGTCCCCTCGTTATCGACGTTCGACGACGATAATTAATGCGCTGAAAAGCGAATGACGTTATACGAACGGTCTAAAACCTTGGCGAGAACACGGGGCGAGCGCGCGCAACAACGCGTAACTCGCGGCTGTTGCATATTCATAAATAGACAGTAACGACAGTCGGAGAGGCTTCCGGCGGAGATCTAGTTTGTAGGTTTCCCATGTTTGTTAACTCCTCTCTGCCGTTTATGTGCCAATAACCTGTACGTTTTACCCCGCGCGGCACCAAACGTCAATTAACGCGGTTGGTACACAATGTCGTCGCGGCGGAGAACTATCGTGAATTCGAGCGTACGGTGTTAGCAACACTCGAGTTCTATTTTTTCGCTGAGAGACTCAAAAGCTAGAGCTGAAAAAAAATATTTTTAGATAATTGATTAAAGCACTCAATAGAATGAACAACAACTGTAGAGAATCTTGTTAAAATATAATCGGAGTCAATCATACAGTTATGAACAGTTCAAGGAATAGTCTATCACGTATTATAAAATGATTTCTAAATGCGTGCTAAAAATAACATCTAAAAACGTGATTTATCACCTTAAATCAATTTTTGAAAATTTCTTGATTGAAATCGTTTTAGACAAATGAAAAACATATTTATTATTCTATTTTTCACGTCGTAATAAAAGTTGTTTATCTCCCTTTTCCCTTCCCATTATCACGTTAGTTATATGTATTTTTATACATAATCGCATTTCTCTCTCTCTCTCTCTCTCTCTCTCTCTCGCTTAAGAAATTATTGTATACAGCCTATAATAATTACTCAGATCTATTTCAATTGATATATACTGTCACGAAAATTTACTGTTATGCATCGAACTTGATCCGATTCGCAAACGGCGGCGATGGCGGCGAAATTGCCGAGATTAAATGTCAGTCGCAGCTCGGCCAAAAGCCAATTCCGCTTTTGCCGAACGCTCTTTGCGCAAAGTACGAGCGGCCTATACTCTCTTGCCGTCTTCCGAGCCCGCGGCGATCTCTCGACTAATCACGATGTGAATCACAAGAGAGAACGGGGGAGCAACTGAGTGAAAGAGAGACAGAAGAGAAGAGAAAAAGAGGGAGAAACAGAGAGAGAGAGAGAGAAATCGAAATTAGAACCGTGGCTGTATCAAATCTAAACCCCATGTACATCTACCCTATCATTTTCAGACGAACATTGCAGGATGTGTGAGCTTCATAGGCACGCACGGAACGAACGCGTCAGACCTCTCTTCGCGACGTCACTCTCTTGTGCTGGTACTCTGTCATTAACATTCCCTTCGTACCTTCTCTCGTACTTCCTTCTCATCTCTCTTCCGTTCGTTTATATTTTCCTGTTTCCGGCTTGCACCATCTATCCATCGTTTCTTCTGGACTTTAGCTCGTTAATCTTAGCCGGTTATCCTTGCCCGTTTTCTCTTTCCTTCTCCTTCTCTCTTTCTCTCCCTTTCGCACGTTCTATCACGTTATCTTCCTTCTCATCGACTTTAGTCTGTGTGACCCACTTTCGTACTTCCCGCGTTCCTTCCGCTTCTTTAATGCTTTCCTGTATAAGTACTTTCCTCTTATTTATGAAACATCTGTTTTACAACTTTTTATATTTTGTTTGCATCAATAAATACCAAGATTTTTACCGATTTAGCCTATATAACTTTGCGACAAGTGTAAATTAATATTTGACGATTCGTATGATAATAAGCTTTTGTGAATTTAATTGGAGTTGACAAATCTTTTATTTCAATTCAGCAAAACGCTCGGATTCAATTTTCTATTTGACTTTCTTAGAACTTAATATATTATCAATATATTATATTATCCACAGTACAAAAGAAAATTTTAAAGTGAAAAAGTTAATTACAAATATGACATAAAAAAGCTGTTATTTTTTACGTACTCTTCAATTTCTTCGTAAACACATCCCTTGTTACCGCGTCGCACTCTCCGTATCGTATTATTTTATTCGTTCGCTTTGGGAGCAGCTTATCCCCGAGCGATAAGCCTCGCTCCGTCTCTCTCTCTCTCTCTCTCTCTCTCTCTCTCTCGCTCCGTCTCTCTCTCTCTCTCTCTCTCTGGTCGCCCTTATTTCTCGGTTGAGTTCCTGCCTACCTCTAGACGCGCGCTCGTTGCCGACGCTATTTCGTGCAACGCTCACTGCCGCAAAAACCGAGTCACCCGCCCGCCGCCGCGACTGCTGCCTCTTATCCGCCTTGTCCCAACATCGCGGCCGTTTATCGTAACTTCACGCTCCGTGAATGTACGTCACGGCCGCTTCGGGCTCGTTTTGTCGACGACGAAGCCTGTCCCGAAACGTCGAGATCCACGCGAGACCTCGCCGCGCCGCGCCACGCTGCTTCAGCCTTATCACACAATTTTCGAGACTATACAGCATTTTAATCGTGTGCGATTAAGTTCGGAGATTAAAGCAATCGATCGGCCATGTATCCTACTTGTGATCGCGTTAAGAAGAAAAATTAGACTGCCCTGAATGATCATTAAGGTGCGATAAGGTATCTCCTTGTTACTTATTAATTATAGAAGCGGTAAATAAATTATTCATCTAGAACGGCGTATGTTTCCTTAATATCTTTAACTATATATATGTATCTCTTATCTTACATCTCAAATAATTTATAGTACCAAGCAAGCGATGCAATATAATAACAATGAATATATTTTTGGGAGAAATCTCTGAACAAATATATCCATGAAAATAGAAAAAAACGACGGATAACGAGGAAGAGAAAGAAAAAGGAAGAAGTGATGGTCCTTAAGCCCTTCCGTGTATCCCCCTAGGCAATCCGACGAATGCGACCGACGAAACAGGTGCACGTTGAAAAATTCACCGACCGTTAAAGGTAGGGATGGAGAAAAGAGTAACCTGGGAGAAGGCTGAAGCATCGGACGGCACGAAAGAAAAGCAAAAGCGAAATGCGAACGATGGGCACGGGAAAAAGGGATTTCACGGTATTGGGGCACCTGCCAGGGAAAAAAAAAAACCGAACGAGGTGAGGATCGAGAGAGAGCGTTTGTAAAATATCCATCTTTCATTCGTCTGCATGAACGTGTCATTTTTGATATTACTTCTACCCGGACTATCGATCGTTTCCGACCGCTTGGCGTTTCGCACGAAATTGGGTTGCATAAATGTGCCCGGTGCAACAATACATCCGTTTTTAGGTACGAGTAGAGTCGACAATATAATGTACATGTCGAGTCGTACATAAATGCGAGCGAACCCATCGTTACCGTCATCATCGCGTGCAATCGCAAAGATGGATTATGTGAATTATATGCAGAAATTTAGCACAAATATCTAATATCTCCCAATAATTATCAAAAAGAGCTGTTGTTTATTTATTTCGTAAATTTTCTCTCTCTCTCGTTTTTTTTTTGCGGCAGAAAGAACGGACATTTCATAGCGAATATTCAACCAGTATTTACGCTCGGACAAGCAAAAATCTGTTTTTTATAGCACTTCATTGCGGCGCGACTAACGCGCAGAAAATTTCCATGAGTATTCGCCGACAGCCATCGTACGGCACGCAACAAAGGAATAAAATGCAGGGCTTGAATGATGGAGAATGCGATATAAACCAATTGCGTCCTCATCGCGAAAGTTTAACATAGAGCGCGGATAATGAAATTAACGCGCACGTACAGGCACACGGCTCCAGCTCGTTCGCTAATCATTTGGTAAAATCGTGCAAATGGAATAATAACATTATACTCGAGCGAAGTTTGGCGTGAGAATTTGTGTGTATGCAACTTTTTATGCGCGAATTATCACATTCAAATTAATTTATTTTGATCAATCGATGTAAACCGATTTTTCGATATATCCTTTCGATCGATGCAAAAACTGATTCCTCTTAAGAGATGAAATCCGTTTGAACGCGACTTATCGCCTCGCTCCAAAAATAGTCGAACTGTTTTGAATTGATTGAAATCGGCACTTAATGTGACGATTTCATCCGCGCCAAAGTCAATTAATTGATCGATTCAGCGTAAAGATTATTCGCTTAATCTAGTTTCAAAAAAACTGTCCGATATAACTAAAAATATGTGACGTTAAACACATAAAAAATCTCAGTGACGTGCGGAAAACAATTACCTTTTATTAGCTTTTTCCTGTGAAAAGTCTCTCGCATTACCTGTTTGCGCATTTTATGGAATGTCAAATATCCACGAGTATATCACATTTCTGACATATGATGTATAAATATGTCTACATTTTGTCTCAACGTTGCATCGTTAATGCGTTCCCTTTCCAATTAGTAAAAACGAGATTATCAGAGTGCGTTATATATATATATATATATATATATCATCGCAAAACGAGAAATATCATTTGATCTGATCTTCACGCCGATAACAAGAAGGCAAAACGTTACGGTCAAGGCGGCCTATCGCCAACCTATCGCGTATGATAATTGGGCCGATTGCGTCTGACGTTCAGGCCCTCCTTCAGACGCCGAGGCGATCACGAGCAGGGCACCATGGCGTTCGTGGCGAGGAGGTGATATATCATGAGATGATCGATATGTCCCGTGGGCAGAATACGCCTTGCGGTGAGAGACGTCAACGCAACCGATCGCAGCTCTCTGAATAGAGCAGAGGCGGTTCTCTCAATTCCTCCCTTCTCTCTTCTCTCCTACTTCTCTATCTCTCTCTTTCTCTATCTCTCTCTTTCTCTCTCTCTCTCTCTCTCTCTCTCTCTCTCGGCATTCAGTCGAGATATGATGAATCGGCCTAATTTCGCGGACGGAAGGTCACGTAAGCTCGGTAAATCTTAGCCAGCGCTATCGTGCCACGGAGTAACGCCATCGGAACGCGGCGTCAGTGGCGCTATGGCGCCGTTTCGGAGGACCATTTCGTAGGGACGTAACGCCCGCTGCGTGGCAGGCAAATCCCAGGCAGGATCTGGATATGGCCCGTGCAGGAAGCGATTCCTAAATCATATCACCGCGTTCGCAACACATGCTAGAGATTCCCGAAACTATTTGCGGTGTGCTGAGAGCCATGCGTGCGAGCGCAACGTGCGGAACGCACACGTACGCACGTTCGCTCTCTCGCGTTCTCTCTCCTGCATTTCCCTCTCCCTCCCTCCCTCCCTCTCTCTCTCTCTCTCGCTTTCGGAATGCCATAGCACGGTTCGTTCCCTCCGTCGAGAGCCGCAGTCCCGCCCGCAAACGCTATCGTCCGCGCCGCGAATCCCTCCGGCGAAGCGGCGTATAACGTTGCCATCCTGCGCACCATTGGGACGCTGAACGAGCCTCTCCACCATCCATAATCACCCTCAACGTCCTGTCGATGAGATTAATGTCGCACCCGCACCATCGACGTCACCGTGTCTCGCAGTTCGGCGCCCCCGGCATTTGTTAAATGCCGTAAAACGCCGTTAACGATCGAAACTTGAGCTGAGGATGTAGGAGTTTGGCGTGCTAAATGCTGCTTCGATTTATCGATTATATAGCTCCGACCGATTCAATTCAATGTCTTAAGCGTCGTAAGCAGACGTCAGGAACGAGAGAGAGAGACAGATCATTAAAGACAAATATACATATAACGCGAGCGAGCACAGAGATATTAAAGACTCAGCTTCGCACAATATTTATTATCTGTTGAAAGTGCAAATCGATATGTGCATCGAAAAAGTGTTTTCCTTTCACCTTTCGTATTTTTCGTACTCTTTTATTCTAGCGACATAGCGAGCAAGCGCGTAACAATGTTCATATACACGTTGCATCAAAGTTCAAGTGTACATCGCGTAAGTGTACCTTCCGGCTATGTATTTTTGCTCCGTACGACGACAGTGCCGCAGGTAAAACGGAGAAAATCGCACGACATTACGGTTAAAAATAAACAGCTATAAATAATAGCGACTATAAATACAGATTAATCAATATTCCGCGCAAACGGAACTGTAACTCGAAATAAAAGCGTTTAAAGCGAGAATTAAATGACGACTAACTGACACCGGGCGCACTTAAGCCGCCATGACGAATATGTTCATCGATCGTAATCGCCAGATATAATCACCACCGCGTCGATGAGATTAATGTCATCAGAGAGCGAAGTTAGCGTGTGAAGCGTATGAGAGACTACATGTGCGTTACTAATCCGTGCGACATTTAACAAGATTGCCCTTTAAAAGAGCGCCGTCAGTAATAGAATACTAAAAAAAGACGGAAGGGTTAAAAATAAAAAAAAAGTTAGAAGCCACGTATTCTGAAGTAATACCATATTCCTTTGAGAACTATGAAAGATATAGTAAGATATTTTTACCAATAGGAAAATATAGTAAGATATTTTAATCAATTTTCCACGTATTTTCCACATCGTTGCGCAGTCCAAGCTGGTATATTTAATCAATAAATCTTGGATAATTCCAGATCTTACTATTAAGTTTAAATTATCCGGAATACCAGCAATTTCGAAAATTATCCGTTTAATTGAAATTATTGGAATTTCGGGTTACGTTTTGAGGGAATTGATAAGCAGGTAGTAGCTGGCTAGCTGAACAGCAGTATGGGCGAATATAATATTGCTTTAACAGTTATACTATAATAAAATTCGTATTTGGTAACAAAGATATTGTTGAATTAAGGTACGAAATCAAATACATAGGAAATACAGGAAGGATAATGTCGAAAATCATATAACTTTCCAATAATGACAAAATCGTCCTCGAATTTCAGTAATATCTTTACCACAAATATAAATAAATTCGTTATCTGCAAGAGCAGACACTGGACCTTAAATTGCACGTTTTTATTTATTCCGCCGAGTATCGGACAGTAATCGAAGAAGAACCGAACGCGTGGGTGGGATCCACAATCGATATCAATGTCGTCGATGATACGAGAGGAAATACTGCCTACATGCACGCGAATCCTACAATGAAATAAAACGAACATGAATGACATCTACTCGTTTTCTCTCGAGTAATTCTCGTATACGGCCATTATCCGAAATCAATCGTGTACTCTTGAGGCGTTGAATCAAAAATACCTCGTCGCACCGTTCCATATTCTAATACACCGACAAACTACCCACTTTCTTTTATCGTTACGATTCTGAACGCAAAATCGGGATGTAAAATATATTTCCTGATGTTATTATACCTTTAAACGACACAATCGATCTGCGCAAAGCAAGATTATGTATAATCCGATGTATCAAAGCGATTGGTAATCCTATCAAATACAACGCATTCGAAACATAATAACGGCCTCAGCCAGTCAAGCCGTAATTTCCTGAGGCGAAATCTCACGCCTGAAGGCAATTAGTGGACATTGCTTCTGATAAATATGATAATTACAAACCGGGTAAGCATAAACAAGGACAACGAGTCCTTAATATATTTTTTATGCATAGACTACAGTTTATTATAGCACTTTTTATTTCCATTCCTAATGTTTAAAAGACGTCCTAATTTTTTAGACACGCTTCAAATATAATTCTTAACATATTAAGGTACTTTTTGATACAATTTAATATTATCATAATTATAAATAAAGATACTAAATATATATATATATATATACTATATATATATACATATATATATATAAAACTAAAAAATTGAATTAATTTGAATCGCGATGAAATTCCTGACAGATTTTTTTCTCATAGCATATTTCAAATTTGATTTCGGATTGAAAAACATTATCGTATCACGGAAGGATATATAGAAATATGACGTTCCCCTTCATTTGAAACGAAGGAGGTTAGACAAGTACTGAAATAGCCGTATCCGTGGAAAACCGCCGGGGGGATCAGAGAAGTAAAGTTTCGTAACTTATTGCCGGAGGATTCTCGGTACACCTGGTACTTTGTTCGCCCAGTACACGCGGCAGGAGACGAGTGTACTGTGCGTACTTTCGTGGATCAAACTCGTACCTCACCTCCGTAATCTTTGCTAATACCTCGAATATTCGTAAGCTGCTACTCAAGGCAAGCGGGAAGCATAATTAGGTGCGGAAACGTAAATGCTCCACTGACGATCAGTTATTTGTACCGTGTACGTATACACATGTGCTTTAATCTTCTGCCATAACGAGCTATCCCCCCCCCCATCTGAGCACGCGGGGCGGCATTAGCGCGGAGTTAAAGTTGCAAAAGTTAAATTGGGGGATTTAAAGAATAAGAGTAATACGAATAATGTCTTTTAAAGGCGAGCTAAATACAATTAAGCGCGAGTAAAATTGTTTTCTTTAATAAAAGTAATTATTCCAGATGTTGTTCCATTAAGAAATAATATTTATACTGTGCGTTTTGCATTATCATCTTAATTCTTAATTCTCATCCCTTTCAGTTTATACCGATATGTTATCTTGAGAATTATGTATGATTCCATTTATGTATGATTCTATCACAACATCAAAGTGTATTATCTTCAAGAAGATGTTGCACATGTTTGAATGCATAAACGGAATTCGGTATTTCGGGTACAGAAACGTAATCTCGAATTTCGACGCTTGGTAATAAATATTAAACGAAGATAGCTTAAGCTTTACGCAAATTTATCAGAGTCGGATTCGGAATAAAGGAGATAAAGATACATGCAGTGTACGCTTTGAGAATCTTGTCTCTCTGCATATTAGTGGGTCTCTGTATCTTTCGCATGTGTGTACGGCATTTGCATGCAGAGGAATTTCTTAGAACCAACATATCCGTATATCATATAGATACATATCGTAGAAATTGTCTCAGAAAGCTGGTACGATTACCATTATCTTCCACGGAGAATGGAGAAAAAAATAAAATCCTTAATCTAAAGTACTTAAGGACAGATAACAAAATCCGCCGTAGGGAGATAACAACTAAAAGATTCTGTGCTTCGGGGTTACGCGATAAAATTACACGATAACGGCAATGTGGCGTAAGCACCGGCTCATTGGAATATCAAATGCCATGCTCCCCGTTCGCTAAAGATATCCGCAATAAATTATTGCGAATCCACACACACACACCCAAACGATCGTCTTGTCATCCATATGTAAAGTATCTAAGAAGGGATCACTTTAAATAGGTACTCGATTGACGCTACGATCTGCACAAACACAATAGTACGCTCGAAGTTAAATCTTCGGATCAGCGGAGAGAAGTTACAACTTAAATTTTTGATACAATCGTTTTTGACGTTCACGAGAAAAGTCTCTCCCGCCGAGCTAAAAGCTTAGATTATCGTCGTTCTCGATCGATCGTCGCCTGGGCTTCAAATGTAATCGGATTGTACGTTGAACGCGCGAACGGACCTCATTCACGAGTTAGAAAGTAACTGTGCACGGTTTTGTATGACCGTGTACAGAGAAATCCGGCTTTTAATCGCGGTCCTCGTGCATTATGAGCTCGAGAGTTCATTGTACCGTCGTTAAAAATACTATACTCGCGCAACGACCTGAATCGACAGTCACGCCTCGACAAAATCGATCGTTACAACGTCCGCTAACCATTGATGTGCTCAACGTATTTTTATATCTATTTTTATATCGCGTCTATAAACGTGCCCTAAGAACGGTGATCGTGTTATAGTGTGTCGCATCGATAACGATTATTTTTGCGCGAAAAACGATCACGGCGAAATGCCACACGTGGCGCCTCAATTGAAAGCTGTATCATTTACAAACATTGCGCGAGTCAAACACTGCAAATGTATGAGCACCAGTTAAACCAATGTTAAACTTACATTATATATTAAACATCACATTTTATAATATTTGTTAATGAATATTAAAATTCGTTTCAATTTAATTGCTTACATAAAA
Source organism: Wasmannia auropunctata (assembly GCF_000956235.1). Taxonomy (NCBI): domain Eukaryota; kingdom Metazoa; phylum Arthropoda; class Insecta; order Hymenoptera; family Formicidae; genus Wasmannia; species Wasmannia auropunctata. The sequence goes on from NW_012026854.1 coordinate 546,196, forward strand.
ACTATTGTACGCGCAATTTAAAAATATTCCCAAAGCGCATTTAACGTCAAATGCGGTGTCGTTCCAGCACGAGTTTTTCTTTCTGTATAAATTATATCAAACATATATTATACCAAAATCACGTATAGTAACATTTATCGCTGAATGTGCGATGAGAGTTGAATTTTGGCTGATCGGGGGCATCGTCGCGTGTTCGTCGAAGCGACGTCATCTCGGTATGCAATTATTGCCGCGTCCCGGGTACAAGAAGAAAAATGCTCTCACGGAGCGTTGAGAAGGGTGCGGAAAAAGGAATATCTCTCGCACTCACCTGAATGGGTGAGCTGCTTGAGGAATGCTTCGTAGCGCGCGGCGGGACAGCGCGGGGAGAATGGTGGTTCACCGCATTTTTCCACGCTGTATACGTCGTCGTCGTCGTCGTCGTCGTCGAGTGTTCACGTGTGCCACCACTACTAACCACCACCGACAGAACCCACTACTACTATTATTATTATTGCTATCAACCAGCACCAGCAATAGCAGACGCGGAAATAACTGCCTTTTATCTCACTCCGTCTCACGCTGACGCGCTGACTCTGTCTCGTCGAGACGCGGGATAACTTTGGGCCGCCTCTGGCCGGCCGGCCGGGAAACGTTCACTCGCGAAATCACGTCGTCGCAGGACGACATACGACGACGTGCGATGCCGATAAGTCGCGAAGTTACCAGTTCCCCGTTCTAAGCGCTTAGGCTCTCATCGCGTCGACTGTTCGACCAGACACACGAATATCTACTCGGGCGTTGCGCCTGACTCGTCATTGACTCGTTCTACTCCACGCCACTCTGTGACGGGACAACGGAGCAATAGGCAGAGAGAAAGAGAGAGATGACGAAGGGAGAAGCGAGCTTCGCCGGGACGAACGAATGCCGTGCGAATACGACGAATCCACGTTGCTGGACGGTGCTGAAACGCGTTCTACCCCTGCTGAGGCCGGGGGTTAAACTGAATCCGAAAGCCACGGTCGTACACTCGTGGGCGCTCGAGCGCATGCTCCGTATTTTGTCGCTTAGCCTGTGTGCGTGCGGCACGTCGCTTCGTGTATATATATATCACACGAGTGCTTATACAGGGTGGTCAAGAAAATCCCTCCCCGTTAAGAGAGAAAATTGTCCCTTCACACGGTAGCTCCCTGCACTTCTTCGCTCTCTGTGGAAGGGCCGGCCCTCTCGGACGCAATCCCTCGCACGTTCGCCGGCGTTCGCTTTCTACCCCTAAATTCGATTGCCGACCCCCGGCGTGGCCGTAAAGATACGGGAAAGCGGTGCCGGCAACTCGTTGCAAACTCCTTTTTCTCGGCGCGGCGCGGTAAAATGGCAAGCGGCTCGTTTTTGCACAAGTCACTTGATTTTTTTTTTCTCTCTCGCTCGCTCTCTCTCTCTCTCTCTCTCTCTCTCCCTTCTCTCTCCCTCTTCTCCCGCCTCCCTTTTCTTATCCTCGAAACGAGGCACGAAATAACGACCTGGCAGTAGTGTAGACTTGCAGCGAAGGAAAACTCACGTTTCGCTGAAACAAGCAGCGGCCGGCGCGTCGCGTCCCACCGACGATGCATTTTGTCGTAACTGCAGTCGCCTCGTATTTTCGATTAAAAAAAAAAAAAAAACTCCTGTTCGCCCATAAAACAGCGACGGCGATTTTTAATTTAAAATACTGCGTCAACTGTACACGGCTGAGGAATTTCATCGCGCTTCTACGATTTTGCCGAAAAGATCGTCGTCGAGTTACGAGCCATCGTCGACGCTCGAGCATGTCGTCGAACCGGGTGTATACCGTTTTAATAACAAGCATACTTCGAGTTTACCGGATAAAGGAGCACGCGCGTGCGGCATATTCTCTTTCTCGCTCTCTCCTCCATTCCCTCTTCGGAGCTGTATATACACACTGGAGTAAAAGATGAAAAAAAAGTTACACGCTATAGTCGACTCCGCGCCGTTTTATGGATGAATTCGGAGTCAACGCGCAAAATCGTTCAATGGTTCAGATTAGATTATGCAATTCCGTCCTTACGCGGCGGAGAGCGACGTCGACGTTACATTCTCTGCATCTCGGAACATCTGGCTTTACGAAAATTTTCCATAAAAGCACGACGAATCTTCGCGCCGTTCTAAGAAAAACGGTAAAATTAATGAACGGAATTTTCGTAGAACGATGTAACCTGCACTTTTCTCTCTTTAGCTCTTTCTCAGCATACATTAATTTCGATTAGGAAGACGCATTTGCGAATCGTGTACGTAAAATACGAAAGATATATTTTGAGATATTATTATATTATAAACCTTACTTTGCTGTATTTCGCAAAGAATCCCCCATTTTATATCAAATTTCACGCTATGTAATGCAATAAAGATAAGTTAAGGAGAATAAATTAAAATGGAAATAGCTTCTAAATTTCTCTCATATAAGTTGTAATGAACATGCTGCAAAAGGCTCTTCAACGTATAATATAATAAAAATGTCTTTCTGTGCGACATAAATCTGCACAAAACGGTTATGCTTGAAAAATTTCGTCGTTATCACATTATAAAATCGGTTGTGAAACCGATTATAATATTACGTTTGTAATAAAATGCGTTATAAACAAAATGCAATATAATATTTAGTACTAGACACGGTGCAAAAAATTTTAAACATATAATTCGCTCTTATCAACATTCATATAACGATAAATATATTTGAACATTGTGCTTTATAAATATGTTTTACATATAAATTAGATTCTTATATTTTCAACAGGCAATTTATATCGATCGCAATGTAACTAGATTTGAGAGTATGGTAATATTGTTACGATACGTTCTAACGGCAGCACGCAGTAAAGAGGATAAATTGATATTGCAAACGTGAAAATTTCATTGCAGGAAAATGGCGTATCTCTACGTGCGCGAGAACAATGATGAGAGAAAAGCCCGCTCGTCGCGGGCTGTCGATCGCGGATTAAACTCGAGCGGCGCGACGCGTGTCGCGGAGTTTTTGGCACGCTTTCTCGCGGCAAAACCAACTTTCCTTGTCCTCCCACGATCGTGAATGATGCGAGGTAAGTTTCTGGGAGCGCCCGGATGGACGGGTGAACTCGACACCCGTCTGGGGGAAAGGAATCCCAGAAGCCGCAAAGGAACTCGATCATTTCGTATATATATCTATATAATACGTACGAAGCTTGTATTCAGTCGCCGCAGACGTCTTGCCGGCGTGGGTTAGCAAACCCATTTCCTTCGAGCTCACCGAAAGCCTCGAAGGAACGAAGCTTTGAATCCCCCTTCGTGAATATGGGCTTCAGCGGAAAAGAAGACGACGCCGTCGCCGCCGTCGACGTCTTTGCGACTTTGATTAAAGATTTAACTCGAGGATATAACGGCGGTTTCGCGAAAGAGGATCCCTCAATCGCATTTATCCCGCATAAAAAGCGAGCACACAGCAATTACCCAATGTCCGCAAGGACCGCGCGATTAAATTTCCACACGCCTTGAGATTATCATCGTTGTATTTGAGGAAACAGAATTAAGCGCCGCGGCGCGCAGAAAAAAAGCGGGCGCTGGTATAAAAATCGAGAGAAAACAGCTAATATTAAATTAAAACGTCGACGGTGAGGCGAACTCATTAACATGCCGGAAAATTTTATTCGTTTTTTCTATCAAAGTGGAAGAGAGGAGAGAGCTCTCTCTTCTCAAGAGAATATTGCACAAAGTTGAATGTCCATCGAACGCCTTTATTATACATTTTATACGCCGGGAGAGACTGAAAATAGCATGCCGAGAAAAAAACACGGTGAAAACATAGTTTGTATCTCGTTGTTGCTAAAAGCAGTTAATCGCCTACTCCCGCCCTCGCTAACGACTGCTTAATTCTTTCGAGTTCCGTGTTGAAAGTAACCATGCATCTTGCAGCATTTTATCTTAGAGACCGCAATTAACCGTATCTACAGAACGTACAATTGCGCCTGGCAAAATTACAGTATTCGCGATGTGGCCGCTCTTTGTGTGCACGGCGTTACAGCGATATGAAATAAGTGACAGAACGCATTTTCCGAGATCCGTCAAGCCCCGCGAGATCTCACGGCGGAAGGAAACTCGACCTGCGAGATCACGAGAAAGCTCGATCACTTTGCCGGCAGCTTTTCATCTGGGCCTAGCAAATCCATTTCCGTCGACTCCATAATCGCAACCCCGTAGCTCCGAAGGGATTCCTAGCATCTCGCTCAAGGTACGCGAATGTGCGAGGGTTAAAGACAAGATCAACAAACGGCACCGAGCGGGGCAAGAGAAGCCTCTCCCCCCCCCCCCCAGCCGAGAAAGGAAACGACTTCCTATTTTCTGGCGGTTAGGTCGCCCTCCTCGCTTGACGTATCCGAGAACACAGGCCGGAGGAGAGTGACGTATACGGCCATCAACGAGCCAAGGAGCTTTTCACGAACCTTAGACGGGATAAAGTCGTTATGGCACGGAATCGGCGCAATCAACTTGACGACGGTTCGGCATTACCGTTCGTGCTGTCCGATTAAATTGGAACCTTCGTAACATTATTCGTTTTAATACATTAACTGTTTCTCGGAAAGCTGTTTCTCACTATTGCCTCGCAAGATTTTATCGCGACTTTAGTAGATGACTTTAGTATACAAATAAATAATGAAATATTGTTATTAAACAATTTGATTTCAATTAAAATATAATAATTCGCTTTCTCTAACATCACACGGAAAATAATTTTTTTTGTTGTTGCAAATTTGACACCGTCAAAGAGAAACAGTCATTATTCCGCAACGTTGTATTGTATTTAATAATAAATGCCGCGTGTCCGGCTTTTCTCTTTGCCTCTTTCATCGTATTAGCAAAACTGTCACTTACAGCACTCGTTTAACGGCCGCTACAAATAAAGAGATCGATTTGCGTGCCGATTGCGTGCCTCTACCGCGTCGCCGCTGTTACAACGATCGGTTAAGGAAATGCGAATATCGACGACGGTGGGACACGTCGTGTCCACTCTTTTTTTTTCTCCCGGTCGTTTTCCGCGACGAATTTACGATCGTCAGCGCGCGCTATACGTCTCTCTCCCGAGAGACTTTTCCGTTTTCTCTATCTCCTCCCCGCAGAACCCGTCCGCGTTTCCTGCACCGTCCATCGCCCTTTCTCCCCACTTCCGTCGTCTCTCATAAGCGACTGTTCGTAACAAGTAGCTCGCAGCTATACGAACGATAAGTTGCGAACTGAGCGGCTTCTTTATCGTCATCTTTCCGAGGAGACCTTGAACAGAGCGCGACCCGGAGTGAACGCCGTGAATCTCAAATTCGCAATTTCTTTCATCGAAAAAATCGATCGATTATTGAGCGGCAAAAGGTAACGAGATTAACTAAAACTTAATGGAAAAAAAAATTGTGTAAGTCAATTTGCGTTTAATTACTTTCAAATGGAATATAAAGCGAAATTGAAATCGTAACGCAACAAGGAAAAAAATATTATTTTTCTTCAAAAATATGATATAAAAATATTATAACGCAATTCAATCCGCGTACCTAATTGTCGTTAAGCTTATTGTGCAACGTCGAGATATTAATAATAAAGCAGTGTTTAATTTGTATTTTATACTGGACGACCGGGCGGGAAATACAAAAATACTTGCTTGTTTTGTGAATATTTATGTCGGCGCGACATTTATAATTAATACGATCCATTATCGTTGTCGAGCTCGAATCCCATTGCACCGAATTGTCACACGGTCGACCTAATTAAGCAATGCCATTTACGAGTGGAACAACTCTCCGAACGAATTTCAGCGAGGAAATCCGTTGCTTTGCTCCAGCGCAGTTGCTTCTCATGCAGTACGATTACAATAGAGGTAGAGAAAGAGAAATAGAGAGAGAAAGAGAGAGAGAGAGAGAGAGAGAGAGAGAGAGAGAGAGAGAAAGAGAGAAAGAGAGAGAAAGATTAAGCTAAATTAGTTGATCTATTTACTATAACTATTTATAGAATTAAAGAAGTAAATATTCTTGTAGATATAATAGAAAAAATATTGGATTTAAATTTATAAAATGTTTCCTGTACAAAGCGCAAGATAAAAGAAATTAATGTACAATTTTCCGAATTTTTCACTATATTCTTTTTTATAAAATAATTTCTATATGGTTGCTAAATTATTTCAAACATTTTTGAAAACAGCAAAGAATACTTTTTATCATAATCGCATCCGTTAATATTGCGAGCACCGCACAATACTGAAATTGTACCGCGTGTTATGAATTTTCGTAAGCATTTTATTTTTCATCTGTGAGCATCCTCAAGCATCTCCCTTTCTCTCCTGCTCTCCCTTCATCTCGTCCCCCCTGTCTTTCGATCTACCAAAGGTATTCTCAGGTTAATCCGCTATGCGGATATACGCGCCATCTTGGAATTCCAAAAGCCTCGCGCAAGTTTCGCGAGTTTCGCCAATAAGTTTGTGTATCGCGGTATTGCAGCTGGTCTGGTTCCCCCGGTTTCCCTACAGCAGTCGCGATCGCGCGCGCACCTCTCTGTCCTTCGTTGCGAAGGCCTCGGCGCAACCCCGCGCTGTCGACAGGGCGACGAGAGAGCGAGCGAGCGAGTAAGCAAGGCAGGCGATATGACGGATCGAAGGCAAAGGACGGAGTGCCGGTGGAGCGGAAGGAGGGACAGAAGTTACGCGCAACGGTGTTGAAAACGTGAAAATATGCGCTGAAGTACACTCGAAAAAAAAAAAGGCGGTCGACAGTCACCGTCGCCACGCCGGCCGGATGACGCGATAAAAGCTCGCAAAGCTCCCCTCCTCCCTCCTCGCCTCTCTCTTCCTCACTAGCCACCCTTTCAGCGAGCTGAACCCTCGACTATGCCGCTCTCTTCCTTGGAGCGTAGCCGAGGACGCTTCAGAACGACCGGCGCGTTGAAAATCTTTGCGTCTTTTGTTTGGCAACCCTGATTCGGCTTTTGTTCCGCATAAGTCGCGTGTAACGCATGCTAATTTAATCCAACAACGGGGATGCAATTCGTCGTATGTAAGCCTGTGTCCCGTGGTATGTTGATCATTAAAACAAGCGTCGAGGATAGAAATAATTTTGCAAAACGCCTGTTAAACGATAACAAACTTCACCAGTTTTAACAAGGTCTCTTACGTCTATGCCGCGCGTCTCTACCGCCCGTGTCTATTTCCACCTTCGACGACGACCGCGCCAAATTTCGTTACGGCGCGGCTGAATGCAGGGAAGCTGGACTATGCGCAAAGGGTTAACGAAGTAACCATGATGCCGGAGCTTCTCACCTTCGTCTGCTCCTCCATTCTGCGGTCATCAACCCGCGTTCTAAGTAACGAGAAGGACGATTTGCCGTCGACCTCGTCCTTTTACGGTCTTGCTTTCACAGAGGGATCTCTGCTCTTTTCATTCGCGACAGACGGGTCCGGATTTAATAAAGTATTCCTCGTCGCGGCTTTTATTTCGCGGCGTTGCGGTTGCGATGTCACCTCCGTTGGTCCGCCTGTGTCCTTCGTAATTCTGTACCGGCTTGATCGTGGCGGGAATACGGAAAATTTTTATCCTTCTCGGGGGCTGAGGGGAAAGGGGGCTGACAAGCCGCCCGAAGCGAACACGAAGGGAAGAAAAAAAATGTCCAGGGGAAACTCGGACGGGCGGAAAGGCGCCGCATGAACGGAAGAGGGAAACGCCACGCGCGGGGAAAACTCGTTTAATGACGGCACAGTCTCGCGGAGCTGATACGTAGCAGACGACACGGAATACATCCGGAACGAGATGCAAATTACGGACTTTACGAAGTATTGTTACGGACGTGCGATGGCTTACGTTGCAAATAATAAACGGCCGCGATGCCCGTGTTTGAGACAACGACGTCGTCGTCGTCGGCGGCTCGAGACGGAAATAAATATCTCTCTGTTACTACCATTACGTTTTACTTTGCAGAAATTGAGGAACGCGCGTGTGCAGCGGAATATGGTACAAGAATTGCATTCGTCGCTCGCTTGTTTGTCACTTTATACGCGCGTTTACGTCGCATATCGCGCGCGGCCATATTTTTCGAATCTACGTTGATATTCATATGTACTGCATAAGCGGGCGTTTCTTTAGATGAAAAAGTGAACAAAGCAAGAAAGAATTAGTACCCGCGGGAAACTTGGTGTAAGTGTGACCTTTCGTTTCAGAAGGACTTTTAGAATGAACGATAAAAAATCTCGACACACACAAAACGTACGTGTGTACCAAGTTTCTCTCATCGATATAATTAATTTATCTTTCCAATTCCAAAGTTTCAGCGACAAGAGGAAACGATTTCGTTTTACGCATTATTAAGCGAAATAAAGCGTCCAAAACGGTTGTAACCGAACTATAGCTGTAACGAAATGTGTGCCGCGAATGATGCTTTGACGTCTCGATATCGCGCGAGAGAGTGAAAGGAATTTATTGGAGTTCGAAGTCGCGAACGTTTCTTGCGTCGATATCGTATCAACGGATTTACTAAAGATTCCCAAGAGTTCTTCCGCGCCGGTGTGCATCCGCTGCGGAAATGCACCTGCGAGATATACGGAGAAAGACTTTTACGTTGCGCAATACCTGCGTACATACGAATGCAAACGTTACGTATTTGACGTATTTAGGGCGTACCAAAATTCAGTAAAACTCTTCTCTCCCCTGTTCTTTTTTCCATATATCTCTCTCTCTTTCTCTTTTGCATGAACTCGTTTACAAAAGGCTTTATAGAGCTCGTGCGGATCGTTCCAACCAATATCTTTTCCGCGATTCTTTCTACCGTGCGCGCGCGCGCGCGCGAGTCTTTCTTTCCGATAAAATATTCTCGTTGAATCACTTACGTTTCCTGCTTCGCGGTCGCGCCTAGCAGAAAATTTTTCAAGGCAGTCCGTAATCATGACGACTTCGCGAGCTTCCGCCAATCATTCCTCGCCGGGGGAAGCTATATAATGGACGTCTTTCTCCCCCTCCCCCCCCCCAGTTTCCCATACTCCGCGCGGTAATTTATTCGCGTGCGCGACACTTTGGATAAATTTAAATTCAGATAACCCGGCCAAATAACGACGTACGACGAAGTACGTTCCGTTTCTCACGCCCGTTGCTCCGCGGCCGTGCGCGAGTCCCCCTCTTCCCGGGGAACTTTCCTAAGACCATCCGGCCATTCTCGCCCGTTCCTCCTCTTTCGTACTTCGTAAAAAGTAAGAGAGCATCCGTCCCGGCATCCGAGGGGACGAACGGCGTGACGACGCGGCGGAGGGTGGCCTGACACCCCGGGGCTTGCGAGGATGCGCGCCTCCGCATCCGCGGTTGATCTCACGGGAGGGACGGGTTTCAATTTCGCGCGTGAATCCATGAAAATCTCGATTGCACTTACTTCCGGACAGTTAAGTGGCGCGCTGAATGTGGCGGGGGAAAAGGGAAGGGAACCCTCGGAGATCCACCGACCGAATGAAATAGCGAAGCGAATGGGAAAAGAAAGAAATGGAAGGAGACGGCGCGTACGACACGGGAATCTCGTCGTCGTCGTCGTCGTCGTCGTCATCGTGCACATGGCATACTTGTGCGCGCCCCCGTCTTCCAACCTTACGTCCTACCTATCTACTTACCCCGCTGATTCCCAACCCCCTTTCCCTCCACGGTCCCTATGGCAACGCATTTAAGCTCACTTTAGTATTTCAGTCTCGGGCACGACGTTTGCATCCCTCTTACGAGAGCTACTACTCGTATAAATGTTGCTCCGCGTGCGAGTTACATTGGACGGACGAAATCGCTCTCTTTCCCTTTCGTTTCATCTCTCTGTCCTCCCAAAATTCGTCTTTGCGCCTACGTCCCTTTCATTTCCTATACGTTCGCATCTCCGCTCATCCGTATTTAGCTCGGTTTAAATACCGAATAGATTTTAGGCGTCGCGGTATGAAAGTGTATATACCCTTCGCAACCGGCTTCGTTTCTATATGTTTTGTATATTACTCCAGCTCCGTCTCACGCGCGGATCTCGTTCATACTTGCTTACAAATGCTGACTGAACGTATTGTACTCGCGCGCTTGCGGGAGCATCTGTCGCGGATGTGCCCTCGCGATTCCCTTAACCGGCTTCGGATTAGTCCCGTGGCGTCTCGTATTTCAATCCGCGTCTGTCCTCCGCGGCTTTTAGTGCCGTCTGAGCTTTCATTGTGTCGTTGCACGTAAAACGATCGATTTGGAAAGCTTGTACTGCAGAATGTTTTCATAAAGTAAACATTCCCTCTTGGTATAATCAATTATTATACATATCATTGCTTTCTATATATTTTTTTATATACTTTTTTTTTATTTAGTGATAGCTTTTCATATCATTTTCATGTTATTTTTATAAAACTATGTAAAGCACTTTTCTTATATTGTCTTAAATAAATTAATAAAAAGTAGATAGAAGCGCGAAGAAATCATCTCCTATTTAACAAGCATTTTAATAAAAAATTCTTCTCAAAAATTCCTGAAGATGACAAAATAAGTTATTAAAATTGTTCAATTAATAAATTGTGTATAGACGAAACTGTTTAACATTTTCTTGAAATATTGAAGATATACAGGAAAAAATCAATATCGTTATAAAAAACTGAAGAAGTAATACGTAAACGTGAAAAAAATTTTTAACAGTAATTGAAAGTAGAATAAAGCTTCTTTTTGTCGTTCGATCTTACTTAGACAAATATTTATGCAATTTAATTATTATAAATAAAGAAATATAAAATTATATGAAATTATATTGGTATCGCTTTACTTCGTTTAATAAACTGTAAACAATTTATATAGCCAATCTTAATTGGTACAGATTCAAATCAATCTACCTTCGTCTAACGTCTGTTGCTTTCGTACGATAATAGGTGTCTGTACACAGGACACAATCCGTGCACTGTATCACTCCGAGAGCCGTTGATCGTGTTTGCTTTAGACCTTAGCTTCCATGCTACAGCTATTGAAGCGTTTGTGACGCACTATCGGTAACAGCTATCGACGAGAATAGCTGATCCAGCTATTCCATCTTTCTTCTCGTTAGGACGAATATACGCGCGCGTTCATAGTTCAAATGAAAATTCTGCACTTAATTCACTCCCTGTGGTACTCGCAAAATTGGATATATCGACGAGAATCGCCACGGCAAACTCTTTTTACGTCGCGCCCGCTATATACCCGCTTCTGCAGAGCAGTCACACGATAAGATCTTCAACGTAGTTTGCGAGTTCAGCGCCATTGAGATGAAAGTTTTACGATCGAATTCCTAACCGTGACAGCCGCTATTAAATATCGATCGCTGGAACACGTGACTGGCAAGACATTTTCTCGCACTTAAACTCGCAGATAGGAAAATCGATTGTACGATAGATGACTCGACGCGAATTTATTGACACGAATTTGGACATAGATAAAAAAAGAACTCCGTAGATTGTAGAATGACAGAATAGAACTGAAGTGTAAGTATAGGTAAGCGCAACTTCCAAGGACTGATCGATAAATCTCTATAATTCAAATAACAGTGACCGATTAAATCTCACTTTTAGCAATCCTTCTTCATAATAACAAATAACAGCAGTTCGCTTTCAACAGTTTTTCAATAATGCAAGGATAAAAACTTGCCCGCGATAAAAAGTTTCCCCACTTGGAGAAACGTTTCGTTGATCCCGAAGACTGAGCATTCCTGGCATATCAACTATCTGTTATTCCGAAGCTTTTTAGATTTCCCGTCAAACAATTTTTATCGAGAGCAACACGCGGCGGGATACCAAGTTACATTGTATCTCTTACGTTGACCGCGCATAAAGCTTCCTCGGAATACTAGGTTATTACGTTGGAGAAACATTCGTTGCGCAGCATTCTTATGTAAACTGCTACACGATAGAGTCTTCTAAAGTGCTTCAATTAATTCCGTCCGATATAACTCCCTCCCCCCTCCCTCTGGCTTAACTCTCGCTCGCTTTGCTTCTTTTTTTTTTTTTATTCGAACTCGGCGCGCACCGGCTTGTAGAACACGTTCAAGTTTTAATTCTATTTCTTCAACGCGGACATCTTTACTACGAGCCATTACGACTTTTAGATTTACTAACCATTTTAAATATAAAACGGCGCTACGTCGCGCACGGCATTACTCCGGATTATGAAGCAATCTAAGTGATAGCATAAAAATGGAAGACACACAAAACGTCGCGTTACTTCCTCTCCTTCCCCATCACGCCGTACTATTCTCCATACATTTATTATTCCATACATTATACATCCAGCTCTCGCCACACGTAGCCGGTCTAATTCTTCTCTCGTGTTAACATTAAATGCGACCTTTGCAACGCGGATCAACAGTTTAGTCATTCTCCAGTGTTAAATGTACGATGAGAATGTATATACGAGACATTATGCGCAACTTGCGATTGTATACTTTTTCGGCGACGTGTTTTGGTGCATTGGGTTTCCACAGGACTGCCACAGGAGAGATTAATAGCCGGAATAAGGGGTCGGCGCGGAAAGTGGAAGCGACCCGGTATAGTTCGCAAACATCGTATAATAGCGCGGAGGGGGACGGGGGATGGGCGCACCCTGGAGAGAGTACCTGAATTATATGGATTTAGCGCGGGACGCGGGGGCGAACGTTTTTGGACCATTTACGGGATGACGCTATTTATCAAAATCCATGTGACTCGACGGTTCGTGTCTCCTCCACTTCCTCCGTCGCGTCAGTGGCCCCCGAGCGCAACAACAAGGAAAAATCCAGCGAGTTAACAAGGTGACGAAATGTACCGATAAGAGCGATATTTATTGTAAACGTTAATACACATTGTGCCACGGGAAATAAAAAGGCCATAAAGCCTACCTTAATGAGCCGCCGCGCCGTGGAGTTTATTACCCTGCGCTTAACGGCGGATTAAGACAGTTTCAAGAAGGATGGGGTGGATCGATGCGCGGAGCTCGTGCAATGAGAACTCGCTGCGTTTCTGACAAGCACGCATTTAGAACGACGATAAATATAATGGAAAATGTTCATAATATTTGAATGGAATATTCTGTGAAGCGCATCTAAAAATGGGATTTATATCATTTGTTATATTTTATTTTTACGTCAAAAAATGCAATTTGCAATGTAACACGAGACATTCAATGTGCATTTCGATGTACCCCGATTTATTAATGACATTAATAACGCATTGCAAGATTATTATTGTAACCCGAAAAGACAGCAGCGCAAGGCGTTTGAATCTGTTAAAGAAAATAAAACAAAATTCTTTAAAATAATTCTAGAAACACGTCTAGCTACGCGGCACAATCGCGAGAAAGAACTGCAAGGCAAATATTTGTATGTCATTGTGAGCTAAATCGACTGTTCGACGGCGGTGCGTCTACGTTACAGAAAAGCAAGACACGCCGCGAGGCAAGTTTTTGAGGGTCGTCAGCGGATCAGGCAGTTTATCTTCCAAAGTTCGTTCGCGCTGCTAGTTTGCGCACTGTTACGACGCAGCTTTACCTTTTATCTTTCCTATCGTGAACTTTTACCGAGCCGTGCTTTGCCGAGCCTCTATCGGACATCGTGCTCCCGTGATATTTTTCTTTCTGCGATTTTTACTGTCACGGCAGTTTGACCGTGCACGCGAAGAGGCTTTTGTGCTGTAACTTTTTTTTGTGCATAGGAACTCTAATTACATTTTTCTTGCCGCGTATATAATCAAGTGCCTTCCCGCAATTTCCTTATTGTATTGAATTTTGTCATTATAATTCAGCATTCATGCTGAACTAAGTATATAACTGGGGCAATACATGTTTAAATTTTTCTTTTTATTAGCTTGATGTATAAATATTTAACAAGAAAGAAATACAATATCTATTTCGACCTGTATTTGTCAAAGCACAAATCAGACGAGAGCATGTTTAAATTTCCCATTTTATTAACTTGATGTGTAAGTATTTTAACAAGAAAGAAATGTAATCTCTATTTCGACCTGTATTTTTTATAGCACAAACCAGACTCTGGCATGTACAAGTGAGTCTCTCTTATGCACAATTAATGAGTAGTTAAATATACGTATATTCAATAATTTCGTACTTACAATACATTGACGTGCAGCGACGGAGTTGCAATATAAATCTGTAAAATGTAAATTTATTCAAATTATAAGCATTCAAAAATAATTAATATCTCAAAAAATAATTATTATGCTCCTTGAATTCTCTGTTCGTCTATCAAATAGGAATTTAATGGAAAAATTATGTATAATTCTCAAAAAAAAATTTCTCTTATAAAAAAAAACTTTAGAATTTGATAAATAAAAAATGTGATATTTATATATATAACAACCCAAATAATTATAAATTTGTATAAGGTTCGAAATATTTTATATTCATCTCTGTGAATATTAAATATTATAAATATCTCACAAATATTTTGAAAAAATATTTTCAAGCACTCAAATTATTTTTTTGTATACTTAATCTTATTAAATCGGGTTCAGAATAAGAACGAACATTCGCGAGTGAAACATGAACAAGCTCTTTTACTTCGTACGTGCTGAAAAGAGATTATCGATGCATACATCGATTCGGTTACTTTATAAAGTTCGGTACTTTATAAAGCCAAAATAAATAAACTAATTTGCTTCAAATGAAACTGGATGCTACCGCGACCACGAACAAATTCAAATACATTGTTCATTCTAGCTTGGCTTGAATCCACTTTCGCGGAACGATGCGAAACGATGCATTGTTGTACAAATTGATGCAAATAGTATTATTCCGTCGCAAAGATAATGATGAATTTTTCGAGCAAAAAATAAAGGCACTTACCGCACGATTACACCGCCGTTGTTCGATATCTCCCGAGTGTCCCGTTCTTTGATCTGGATGCTTCCTTCGTTGCACTTATATCACAACACAATAAGCGCGACGCGACACGGCACAACGTAGCATAACACTCGCGTATAGATTGATCGACGAAACATGACGATCGCCCGGCACCTTGAAACGATACTTCCGACGCGAGCGACGTGAACCGGCCGCGCGCTTCGTCGCATGGTATCGAGAAAATAAGCGAGGGCAGAAACGCGCACGAAACTGTGATCGGCATCCGCGATGTTGACCTCGTGACGTCACGCGGACGCGCCAGCCGCGGTGCTTACGGTGATTTTCACGTCGGGCGAAGTCAAAGATTATCGCGGCCAACTTCGCGCGTGGCGCTACGATGCTTCGCTTGTAATAAATGTAGCGACATACGCTCGCACTTTACGCGATTGCTAATCCCGCGTTGTAACACGAGCGAACGAGCGGGCAGCAACTGACGACGAGTATACGGAGTACGGCCCGGAATGCAATACCTCCTGCCTCCTCCGCCGCTGCACCTGCAGTGTGGTTAGATTCGCGCGACAGACTTCGATCGAATGAATCGAACGAGATACGCATCGCCGACGTGTGTACATACACCATACGCCGAATTTACGTCACGCGGTTGACAAGCGTCGAACCGCGCGATTAATTACGATCGAGTTTAACTAATTGAACGCGTCGCGACGCCGCGCCGCGTCGACTCGCCGATCCGTCCCGTTTCGCCATTGACGGACTTGGCCAGCGATTCGAAAAATGGCGACGGCGGCGACTTCGTCCGCGCCAATCGCGCCATCCGCGACACGCGGCTCAAGCTCAATGATTTAATATTTCAAATCGCTATCGATCGATAATGCACAATTGGAGCTCGATATCGCGCGAGAGATCGCGTATCATTAGCAATTAATATATCGGCGGCTTTTCATTGGTTCGGTAACTCGATCCGATATCCTGCGTGCATTACAAATTCATAGACGTATATAAATTTTGTACGCGACTTAAGTCCGTAACGATGGATAAGTTCTAAATCGTCAGATTCGCAGTGTGTGTTCGTATGAAACGTCACGCGCGCGAGATGCGTTCGCATGTGAAGTGTCGCACGTTGCCGAAGAGACAATTAATTGACGCGTTGTGAAACTAATTGCAATTTGTAATTTCCAGTTTTTCATCACTTTTCAATCTCTATTATACTCTCGAGCGAACAAATAAATCACCTCGCTATTGAACTATTAATCGCGCGAGCTGATAACTAAAAGCAACAAGCGTGGCTATATTTAGGCCCGTATCGTACTACGCATTGGAGATTAAAGATTATCAATTAAAAAATAGAATCTAATATCAATCGGATAATCTTAATCTTAATTTATTCTGATTGATTGAATTATAATCTACAATTCACGATCCTCATTCTTCAATGCGTAGTTCGATACAAGCTTTAAACCCCATAGCATTATACTATTCAAATTGCAAACTGCGAATCGTTGATTAGCCAATCCGATTCGCTGATCAACGATTCGCAGTTTACAATGACTACAAGTGCGTTCGTATGATTATCGAAAAATGTCGCATTCAAAAATATTATAGTATACGCTATTATGGATTTGTGTATGTGATTTAGATTCAAGGATATAAATTCTGCAGATAAAGCAGCTCAGTGAGCGCTCCTTAAGCTGCTTTGTTTGTTGAATACAACTAATTGGTGCATTCAATAGTGAAACCGCTTACCAAGCGACTAATTAGCAATTTAGTGATTGTATGTAAAGGAATTGGATATAAAATAGAGCGGGATCCGATTGTCCGCGTTGTCCATTGGCTAATTGAATATAAAATTTTCTTTGATTGGTCCAAAAGGAAAAATTTCAAGCATCGCTGAGTGGTATAGTCAATTGCATAATACCGAGGACGTGGACTAATGGGGCGCTCTCTTGCTATAGGCTGCGTTCTACTTAACGCTCGCGATGCTTGCAAACATTGTCCTTGTTTAATATTTGATAAACAATAAGGATGAAGTGATTGCAAGCGTTAAGTGGAACGCAGCTTTAGAGCCGCTTAGTGAGCGGTTGTGCTACTGGATGCATCCATTCTGAATCCGCAATGCGTAATGTGATACGGTCCTAAAATAACAGGTCACGATAATGTTGAAATGAAAATAAAATGAATTAAATATTAAAATGAATCGTGATTGATCAGAGCAAGGTTCAGAGCCGTAGAGCATGCAGAGAAATGTAAGCGGTAAGAGCCGTGTGAAGTTGGCTTAACTTACTACTGAAAATCCATTAACAATCATTACTACTCGATTGGTAGCCGTTTGATAGTATTTGGTGGTCCATGAATGGTATAGTCAAAATTGTAAATAACAAAACAAAAAAAAGATATACGCGTGTAAAGTTAGCCCTTCCTTTCGCAAAATATGGCTTTCCAGACTGCGTAAATAATTATAATTATAAGCATTAGTTTTGTAATTGTTTTATAGACGTTTGGTAATCCATTCTCGATAATTGGTAATCAACATATTATAAATAATAATATGAAAAAAGACATATACGCGCGTGAACTTACAACTTTGACTGCCATTCATCGGGAATGGACTAACAAACGTTAGTAAACAATCGCAAAATGAACGTTTATAGTTATGATTACTTACAGCACTTAGTCTGAAAAGCCATATTTTGCGAAAGGAGAGGCTAATTTCACGCGCGTATATCCTTTTTTCGTATTGTTATTTACAACTTTGACTATTATTCGTCGGAGGAATGGTCTACCAAATATTACCAAACGACCGCCAATCAAATGGCAACAGAATAGTTAGTGGATTTTCAGCAGTAGGATGACCAACTTCATAAAGCTAGCGGTAAAACGTAAGCAGAGAACGAAACGGCCAATCAGAATTGTCGCAAAATAACTTCGAAAACTCGACTGTGATTGGCCGGTTTGCTTTGTCTTACGTCTTACCAGTCTTATCACTTCGTTGCTCTATGCGCCACCGATTTTACGCGGACGGAGTTTGTAAGCACAAGGCCGCTCGGCGACCTTGGCATTGGTTTTTTGCGACTACACCACTATCGTGCCGTTGTATATAGACGGTTTATTTTGTTTACGTCCGGTCCGCGCGAAAACGTTCAAGGTGGCAGGCAGCACGCGGCCCGGGCCGCTCCGCGTGTTTGTTTACTCCGTCTCATTACGACTCGAGACGCGACGCGGTCGCCACGTTAGGCGATTCTCTGTTTCCAATAAATACAGACGATTGATTCGACACGATTAACGATAGTCGGCGAGACGATAATCTTTTAGTCAAAGTACATAGATATTTTGAGCAGGCTCTGGCCTACAAAAGGCTGTCACGCCAATGATAAATGAATATATATGAATAAACATAGATATTCCGACATCGCTATGCATTCGGTAAGTGGGTATACGGGATCATTAATATATCTTATAACTTATGAATTTAAGCGCCTGTCGGGGCATACATAGAAAATACATATATGCTTTGATATGTGCATAAATTTATGTGCGTTAAATCATTAATGACCCCGCGTATATGGACATAATTAAATCCTGCATGTTTTATAATTTGTCAGTCACGCAAATTTGGCGTTCGTCTATAGTATCGACTAGCTTTTGTTCGTTCGAGATTTGTTACTTGAATTGCATTGATTTACGAGCTAACGAACGGCTCGTGATTTCATGCTGTTATTCTAACCTTCTCCGTAGCATAATGAAGTGCGCGACGAGTGTCGTACCGTGTCGAGTCATGTCGTCACGCGGCTGTCCTATTTATCCTATTATGACAATTAGTTCGTGTGTAATTATAATTCGGTTTCGCGAATGAGTATTGTGTGAGTACAATGAAAGTGTCTACGAAAAGGAGGCCAGAAGACATCCAGCAGCGGCAAAAAATACAACATGAGGCAAGTGATTTACTGTGTACATACATATATATATATCTGTTATTTATCGTTTATATGAAAGATATACAGTATGCAAATACAATGTTGAAATTTGTGATAATTTAAATACCTGAGAATCAAAAACGCATGTGATTATATTTTTAAACAAATAAATAAGTGAATTTAGTTTTAATATTTTTACGTTCTTTAAATTCTTTTTCTTATTCTCGTGAAAATGTCAGAAATCGGACAAGTTTATTTTGCTTATACATCAATTCTGAAAATTTTATACTTCAGGTAGTAAAAGTTTAATTTATTCTAAAGTAGCACAAAATAATTGGAGGAAACATTAACATCTAGTTTCAAAATCTAAAACTTTATCGTATTATTGTGCATAAATTATATTAAAAATAGGTACATGAAAATAAATAAATTTTGTATTTATTTCAAAATTGTTATATTATAAGTGAGTCCAACTATTTATTTAAATATTTTTTTATTACTTAAATCAATTATAATTCTACATATCAGTTTTTTTTTTACCATTCTCCAATCCTTGTATAAAATTCTAATACTATTTTAGAGATTGATTAGAATCGAAAATTCTATTATTAGATATGTTATAATATTAAAATCATAACAGCTTTTGAGTCACAAATAATTAAAATTAGCTAATAATAATCTTTCTTTATATTTCTTTTTTTTTTGTTTTATTGTGTGATCGAAAAATGTTAATTACACAATATTTATTATTTTTCTCAAAACATTTTGAAAAAAATAAAATTGTATGATTTTAATAAATTAGTTTTATAAAAGGAAAGTGAGAAATATAATCCCATTATTTTTACTTTCAAATTTCTGAGTTTTGAGAGGAACAAAAAATTATGATTTTAATAGACCCGAGAAAAATATATGTCGTCACATTTTTTGACGTTTTGATTTTTCTTGATTTATTAAAATCACGAGAGAGACAAATTCTATCAATTAATAAAAATTATAATTAATTTTATTTGTCTTGGACAGTATTAAATAATAATAAATAAAAATAAAAATATAATTTAAAGTATATTTACGATGAACTGAGTTATTTGATATTAATAAATGTTAGATTTAAATTCAATGTTATGATAGCCCATGCAAAATTGATTTCAAATGTCAGAAACATAATACATATCAGACGCGAATGTTTCATAAAGCGTTAAATATTTCGTGGCGGCAATCGACCGGTACACGATTTTTATATTTATTTTTTTTCTTTCACAGCGTACAGCACGCCGTTTCGTGTACATACGTAATAGATCGCCAACATGGTATGTGAGCAAACAAATAGCTCCAGCCGCTGTAAGTGGCGTAATATTATCGCGTTTCGAAATGAAATTATCATAGTGATTATTAAATCTTGTGTTAAACAAATTTTAACTAGAGATTTTTAAATGTAACGAAGTAGTAGCTATGTACCGAAAAAGAGATTTCGTTACATTTATTCATTATCTGAAATTCAATTTATGAAAGGAGAAAATTATAAATTACCTTTCCAACGTGTTATATTTACGGTTAATAATGATTTTTATTTAATTAAGAAAAAAAGTCAAAAGCAAGATAAATTTGTTTAATTTGCATTCCAAGGAAATTTATTTTGAGGAAAATGTATTCCAAGATTTAATCAAATTTATTTTGCTTTCAACTTCTTGCCAATTTAAATGTAATTTGTTTATTATTTTTAGATAACAGCGAAATAAAATAAAACGTGAATGTAATTGTGTGATTTTTGTACGTCACATACAAAAATATTATTTATATTTCCCATTAATCAAATTGTTCATTCAAATGTTTCAGAAAATGACCCAGAAAATGTTACATCAAGAATCTTGCAAAGCTGATAACCTGCACAGTTTGAGAGGACGAGGAGGCCTAGAAGACGCATCAGATAAAGCAACTTTAGAGTGAGTATTATTTTTTTATTTGTGCACTTAATTGTTCTTTTACATTTATTCGGATCGTTTCGTATTTCGATGATTTAAAAATAACAATCAAAGAAAGAAGCTTCTACAATTTAATAAAAGTTTATTAAGTTTATTTTTATAACAGCTTTTTTCGGAAAGTCTCTAATTATTTTCATAAATATTTAAATATGAAAATGAATAAAAAATTCAATGAGCTTAATATTAGTTTTTGAAACATAGATTACTTAGAGTATTACTTTAATTTGAATTTAAATTTTTTTGTTACAGAATTATTATAATAAACGTTGCAGATAATTCCGCTGCTACGTATCGATCGGTGAGTGATAAGTGAATTTTTTAATGACATTAACGCATCTATGACAATTATATTAAATATACATCAGATATACATATGTTTCAAATTATAATAAAGTTGATAAAATTAGTTTAATACTATATCTCATAGTTCTCATAGATCGTAAAATGGATAGGATAAAATGGATTAGACTTTATATTTAATCGTGAAGCATCATTATTCATTGATTTATTATGTATTCACAAATATGCATAATGCAACTCATTATGTCGCTGCATTATTTAAAAATAATATGAATAATGGTATAAATAATATAAAAAGTATTATATAAAATAAAGGTACAATAATTAAAGATATATTTTTTGTTACGAACAATATTAATACTATTAGCATACACTTAATAAAATTTCTTAAATCTTAGATTACTTATATAATTAAGAAATAAGAAAAAGGACATAAAAGTACAAAAGAAATTATAATACATATAGAATTTAAAATTTGAATTGAAGTTCATTCTTTTTTTTTATGAACAATAAAAATTACAGCAAAATATAGATTTGTATGTTCTGAAATAAAAATAAATAATAGTCTATTGTTGATTTTTACATAATAAAAATATTAAAAAATTTATATGGGAAAAATTGTTGAGTGAAATAGGTGTGTTAGTAGGTGCGTTCTATTTTTCTTTCTATTCTCTTCCCAAATATTCTTTGATGATTAAATATTACATAAATTCATCATTTCTGCATGTATGCTAATTCTAATAAATGTTCTCGCGATTTTATATTTAATTAATATTTTAATGACACGGTTATAACATTTATGTGATTGACTTACAAATGAATTGTACAAAATCTGTATATGCTGGGAAAAAAATTTAGCTGGCAATCAAAGGAATATGTTTTTTTATTGATCTTTAGGTAACAGTATAGCTAGAAAGAGTAAGGTCAATAATAACGAAAGGTAAATTTAAATTGACCAGAAAATTATGTATACCAGGAGAAAAGGGATACAAGATAAGTCTACCTTTTTGACATATTATACATATATCGATTATATATAAGTGAAGACGGCATAAAGATGTCGTCAAAATCGATTGCCAACACTGATGAATTAATATATCAAATAAATTAAAATAAGAGTATTACGCTCCGAGATGAATTAAATTAAAAATGGTAATGGAATTTGGAGCAAACGCAGTTGCTGTGGCGTGGACAATATTCGTTTGTTTTATTACTTTACGTTTGTTATGCTTGACCACGTTAACGTATGATTATACAATTATTCAAGTATTAACAGATTCTAGAGAGGAGATTATTCACATCGATACGTTCCGTTATTTACTTCTTCCGTCTTTCTTTTATCTGTTTGAAACTCCAAAAAAATGTTAGAAATTATAATCATCACTAATTCCATTGATCTACTGCCACGAACAAAGGAGCGAATACGACTCACGAAGTTTACGAGAGATGTGTTTCATTCCATCAAATTGTATTGCGTTGAAGAGGACCCAAACCGAGGGTCGAAACGTATGCGTTTTTTCAATTTCTTGTTCTCATAATTTGTAATAAATGAATATTGTTCACGCCACAACAACTGCATCTGCTTCAAAGAGCATTCTATTATTATTTTTCAATTAATACATTATTTTTTTGTCAATTTTAAAATACTAATCTCAGTTGATATTGAAAATCAAACCTCAGTTAGATCAACGATTCAGCTGGATTAGTCTCAGCACATAGGATCTAGTTGTATTCGCGATCGTAATTGAAGTTGGTACATTAAATAGGAATATGGGTAGGTAGAAATATGGTAAATAAGAATACGCGAGTAGGTAGAAAAAGAGATATGAATACGTGAGTAAATAGAAATGCAGATAAATATAAAAGTATGGACAGATAGGAATAAATATGAGTACGGGTTGCGATATAAACGCATAAAAAGAATACGAATTAGAAATATGGATAAATAAGAAAATATATATGTAATACGTGTACATAAGAACACAAGTAGGCCAAGAATATTATTATTTATTTCCAAGTAGAAGTAGAAATTTAGGCATACAGGACATATATTAAATATAATTTTTAAAACATTGAAATGATCAAAGATTAAATAGAATAGATACTATATAATGTCATAAAATTAAGTTTATTTATATAATTAATTGGAATATGAAAGGACAAAAGCATTGTATTTTGCTGTAAATACAATATATAAAATTAATTGATTACGTAAACTGTTAAAAATGACGTAATAATTATATTAAATTTGATATTAATTTTGAAATATTTAAATTAATATAATGGAAAGTTATATAAAATTTTGTAATACTAACTCGAGATAAATGTGTTAGTATTTAATAATTCCGGGAGCTATTAAGTAAATTAGAGTACAAGCAGTTTTTTACAAACTTTATTCCCAATTAATTTTAATTAAAAATATTATATTAATCAATTTAAGAATTAAAATTTAGCATTTAATTGCGTTTGAATAGTTATTTGTATTTATTGATAAAATCGGATATATGGGTAACACTTCTCTAAATTACAAAATTTTGATAAACTTTTGCCCTTTTATATTCGTTATTTTTAAATTTTATAAAAATTTTATTTTTAACAAAATGTCATTTATAAATTCATTAGTAACTTCGTAAAATTTTGTGTTGAAAAATTATTAATATTTATATCATATAATATAAAGTTATTAAATAAAAGCGTGAAGATTCGTTAAACCAATAATTAAATATTAGTTTCTAGCTTATAAAATTTAAAATCTGCTTTTTCAATTACAAAATATAATACGTCAATATATTTTACAATATTATATTTTATGTAGAATTATTTTATTTCATATTATAAATTCAATATATTTGCGAAATTTCTATGTTTTTTTAAATGTACTCCTGAATTAAAGTCCGTAATAAATTATTGAAAATGGTTGCAAATCTTATGTCTTTTAAGACATATTAAAGTTGCTTTAAAAATAATTCTCTTCTTATCGGATTTTAAACTTATGTGCCACTTAATGCAGGAATTTTGATCTAATCGAATCATCGAATCGGTTATCTTTTATCGATTATGGCGATAATGCAATTATTCGCAATAAAAAAAATCGAATTTTCATATTTTTTAATGTAAGGCTGACCATAACTTACAATTAAGTTTCATACTCACAATCGATTGTTCGGCTCATTCGATATATTATTAAATTTACATACAGGAACGCAATCACGAAAATTATATTTATTATCGCCTAGAGTAATGATAATTATAAAGCATTCGATTTGTGGCTGAACGCCATATAAATTACGCGTGTCGCAATCGAAATATTGTAAGTATTGCCAATCGATTTATTCGCCGTGTTCGTCAGTGCGAATATGAATATTAAATTTATCTTTTTAAAGAAAGTTGTGATTTACATCGTGATGTCATCTATATCTTTTTATATGATATATATTTCCTTTAAAAGGTTCACAAAATACTCTAATGGTCGAAGTATTTCTGAATTTTGTTTTATTATATGTATTTCGAACGGTATCGTATTAATTACACGTTAGGAAAATATTTTGCATGCAATTCGATCATATACAATATATATTCTTTCATATTTTGTTGTACATTTATATTCTTTTGTGTTTTATAATTTTACATTATATTATAGATAAAAGAAATTATTACGAAAAATAATAAAAGAATGCATGCTTAAAAAGGACTATCAATTAAAATCAATAGAGTCTCTACAAAGTTGGTCTTTTTTTGCCGGATAAAATTTTGGTTTGAAATTTTATTTGAAAGTGAATTGAATCATTGAATAAAAATTCGCTGAATTTAACCAAGATATATTTAATCATGATATCTGAAGAACAGAGTAGCTATAGAGAGTAAGATACATTTTTTCTGGGTACGTAATGAAAAATGTAATAAAACACAGTAATATGAGGGACTCCATGCAGTTGTTGTATTTTAACAATTAATGAGCGTATTACCATAATTAACTCGTAATTGAATTTCATTTTTATGATTTATCAAAAGAAAAATTACAAAACATTTTCATTTATTAAAATTATACAACTTTGTTTCACTCGAGGTGCAAAGTCAGAGTTTTTTTGTAGCAAAATAAAATAAGAAATTAATTTACATAAATGCTTTTTTAATTAACGCACTATCATACCCGGCACCAGAGTGATGTAAGCCGCTCCTTGTATCGTCGCGTTACCCATCGTGGTTGCGATAAATATCAAAGGGACATAAAACGCGATTCTCTATGAACAAGTAGTGATTATCAGCGTGATTAATTAATATTTTCAACGAACAACGAGTAATGCAAATAAAAAGCTAAAAGATAAAATCAGCCAGAGAAGAAATCAATAGTGAAAACCGGTATAATCTCAACTGTGTGAAAATCAATAATAGATGACACATTTCGGTACGTGTGTATATGCAGTTACGGATTTGAGCTCGCGAATTCCATTCGGTACCATTTTGTTTGGTTTTGATCATCCGTAAAGCATTATTTTAACTCGATTATTAGAAGATTTTTCGCTCTAATTGTTGTTTAGAATATATAGTGAAAATTTTGTGTGATGATTACCGGATGCTCTGCATAAATGTTTTTTACAACAGTTATTTTGCTAGTAAATTTTAGCTGTTAAATCCGTACGCGAGAAAAATACAAACAGAAGGATTCCGTGTGCTCTCGCGTAAAAAAAAGCGGCTAAAAATATTGAACCTACGCCCAGTTCGCAAGGCTCCCAGGTGTTTCTAACATATATGGAAATAACATACCAGTTCATGGAAACGCTGCGTAAACAATATGCATTAAGCATAGCACTTTTTCTACATTATTCACAGCTGCAGATTTGCAATTAAATGAAAATTTTTCAATTGTAGCGAGCATAAATATATACCTGTCATCCCTTACTCATACGCGCGCGTATCCTACTCGTCAAAGCAACCAATTTTTACACAAGATAACTTTTCAACTTTATAATTTCTTATATCGTATAAAAAGTTATCATACCAGGTGGACGCAACCCCGGAAAGAGGAAAATGCGACATGACGAGCAATCTGTGGCGATTATGTTTACTCTCGTAATTATATCGTGGAAACCCCGGACCCGCGTAGAAATTAATTGCGGCCGCGCGTTACCGGAAGCCGAAGTAATTCGTATCAGTGCACGGTCGTCGGTTAGGTTCCCGTAGTTCTGCGCATATCGGGCCGATATGACAGGTGAAACATGGTCGATAGCAGTCCCTTACGTTTGTAATAGCGGCGCAGTACGGCGTGTGCGAGTGCGCCATCGGACGGAATGTAGGCTTGGTCGCCGTGGATGTACCGTGTGCGTGAACCACACGCAATGCAGATTGTCGCAGTCAGTAGTTTACCGTATAGTACCCAGCCAGCCAGCCGGTGTAATCGAGTCGATAGAGTCGGTGTGCACCGCTAGAGTCCACGTTGGTGAGCGTGTCGACGGCGATACGTTTGTTACGTTACATCTTCACATTACATCATGGTATTAATGAGAAGCGGTGTTGCGAGGGGTGTGGCGTGCACTATGCTAATAATATCTTCTGCTCGGCGAAACTGCGACTCACAGTGACAATTGCACATTAATAGTCAATAATTTTCTGTGTAAGTAATTATACGTACGGTACAATTGTTCTGTACGATACATTTATAAATTACAATAAGAGTCTACAATTTAGTTAGCAAACTTCTTGAACATATTTCTTGCTCGAAAATTTAAAATTTACTTATATTTATTTATATAATAAGAAACATAGAAAATATCCGGATTTAAGAAATCTCTAAAGAACTGCAATTCTTAATTTCTAAGAATTGTATTAATTAATTGTCAATGTCGCTTAACGGTAACAATGTCGTAACGGTAAATTTGATTAGTTAAATTTTCTCTCGCTATCGGCGGTATAAATGGGGATCGCATAATCTGGGAGAGGCAACGAATCGCTAACACAGAATTAATTAACTCAGGCCGTCGGGTCACCTCGATCTTCATATATGTAGCCATATATGTAGCGATGAAAGTACATCCGCGAGGAGCAGAAAAAGACACGGACTTATTTCACAGACGACTTTCAAAGCGCGACATTTGACTATAAAGCACATCCATAGTCGTATACTTTTTCATTATCGCGATCCGAAATAATGGATCTCATAATTTTAAACTAAAGATACGCAATCGATAAGCCGCAGCAGCGCGTATAAAAGAGTGAACGTAATTCCACGGTGAGTAACACGATAGCGCTCCGCATAGACTAAAGTTCGGGCGCTAATGAGCACCGCGATTAAGCAAATTTATTCCGTTTGTATCCGGCGGAGGGATATATATCGTTTTTGCCTAAAAGCGCCGACCATATGAAACCGCTGCGGCGAGCGGTTTGCGTCGCGATCGGAATCGAAATACGGTATCCATTAATTATGTACAAATTAATAATAATATGTACATTGTCACGTCATTAGGTGCTACGCATTGTATATTTAATAATGCCACCGTTGTGCATATCCCCTTCATAGTGTCAACTTCGCTCATATTCATTCGAGGGAAGCATATGCGGTGAATGTACTGACGCGAATATTAGTCAGGTAATCGCAATGCCAATGCGAACAGTCGAAAAGTGCACAATTGAATCAAGTTCAATTTCTATAGCTCAAATACCGGATTCTTGAAATGATCATAAATTTTCATGTATCGTTATCTCACGCATTTCTTCCTTTGATAGTCGAATTTCTATGAACGTAATATTGTGTAGTTGAAGTTTGGAAAATTTCTTTTTAGAGCGAAAATTAAAAATCAACTGAAAGAAATTAAAAAGACATATTTGTTTGAAAAACAAGAAATTCCGACAAGGTGATTATTCCTGCGCTTTGTGCCAAAATATCCACATACATACTGTATATATGTATTATAAATATTTATTTTAAATTTTATTTGCCTTTTGTTATAATTTTATTGTTTTAGATGTATTTATTTTTATAAGCCTGTTGAATTTGAGTTGATTTTTATTTTTCCAAGAAGAAACGCTTTAAACTTCAACTACATTGTATAATATTATCATCAAAGTACGAAGTTTATAACGTCAATTACGACGGTGTTTTTTTCCACCGATGCAACGAGAATCGTCCATCGATTATTCGGTGTAGCGGATGAATTTCTATTTAATCATCGGCGTCATGGGAAGCGGACGTCATTGGTGGGGCGATGGCGGATGGGAGCGCGCAGAGGATAACGGAAGTTACAGAAGGGGATAGTGCGATAATAAATATGCCCAGCGCCGGCAGCCATAAATCCCGCGTAATTGAATTTTCAACATCCATAACTGGCCGTCGCTCGGCGCGACCTCAGGAAATAGGACGGAACGGGACGTATCTTGAACGGGAGTTAGATGATTCCATTCCGCTTTCGAAAGGCGCGGGGTCCTCTCACTTCTTTCACCCTCCGCTCGCTTACTCTCGACGGCAATAGACAGAAACGGCAATCGATTCCTGCACGACGCGTCCGTAGTTGGAGACTATTTTTAATTCGCCTTCCAGATCGAGCCGCGGTGCAACGCGACGACGACGGCCACCTTTTTCCCTCAGTCCCTCGCTCTTTCTTCTCTCCCTTACCTCGACTCTCGGGCGAGCGACGAGTTCCTTTGACGCGAACATCTAATCAAGGATTTTCTCGATTCTTGAGTCTACCGTCCTGCCGAACTCTATAGCTATAGCGTTCTTTCTCGCCACTATCTCCTCGCTTCCCCTCCCCCCTTCCACCCCCCTTTGGTTTGGCTCCACCTTTTTCCTACCGCTCTTCTCATTCTTCTCCGCGCTCGTCGGCGCCGTCGCTGTTCCTCGCGCCGTTGTCGTTGTCGTCGTCGCGCAGACTTGGCGCGGAAAACTTTGATTGTACGTAAGTCGAAAGCGCCGGGAACGAAAAAGGAACGCCCGGAAAATCGTGGGGCGAGTTGCCCCGCGCCGGTTGCCGAGAGTCGCCTTGTCGCGCGATAGGATTTCTGCTGATTGGAAATCCTGTCATTCAATGGCCCGCATATATATTTCCCGGTAGACTGCACCGACCGGTCGGCCGCGGCGGGCGGCGTGACGACGACAAACGCGCTTTCGTAAAAAGTGACGGAGGGCAACGGACGGTGGGAGCAGAAGAGTTAAGTCGCGTTTTGCGTGTTCACCGAGATCGAAAACTTTTCCCCTTTAACTCAGTTAGTTGATGCTTCGGCGGTTTTTCCCGACGGCGAACTCCATCCATCCATGGCACGGTGCGCGAATAAACTCCTTCCGACATTTTCAGTATTTCGTTACGTTGACGCGCCGCGCGACTTACTTTCGTCGATAATGAAAGCGAAGCGGTCCTTCTCGGGGGATCCTCGAAGAATCGACCACGCGCGCTGCAGGTCGGTATTATAGCGCATGGTTACCCAACCATCGCGATAACAGCCGGAGATCCGAGGGGGATGCCGTGACGTCAGAGATTATGATAAGCCCTCCCGGCGGCGAGAAACAAATGACGTACTAACTGCATATTAACCAAACTACCCGGGATGTCTGTGAAGCCCGCCTACTGCCCAATGATCCGCGCCGCGCGCAGTTCACGATTCACTGCCGTTTCATGGACTGGACTAAACTTTCTCGACCGAACGGCGAACGCGTCGGGCACGTAATCACCTTGTCTTCCCTGATGGATTAGGATACCGGCGATGGAAACAATTATCGACAACGCGCCGATTGACCGGGATTAGCCGAAATCGTACTACGTCCAATTAGCACCTTTTTGCGTCAACCCGATCCGACCCGATCGGTTGAAATCGTTCTAACTGTTCGATCGGATGTACGCGAAAATTCGACGGAAAATTCATCGGCAAACGACGAACGGCGGGATGACGTACCGCGAAAAGTCAGTATTATCCCGCCTTAATCTTCCGTAGAAGCTACGTCCGCAGTCAAAGTCTTGGAGCAAGTAAAGCGCGCGGCGCGTTCTCTCTTTGGCGAATAAAAATATTACTCTGGCACAATGTTCTTCTCGAAAGAGAACGCGATTCTTTCTAGGCTCCGTCCGTCAGATTTCAAAGTTCCTCGCTGCGCTTCGGTAGTTGTACATATTTCACGAGACCGAGTCGCTCCGCGTATTCATGGAGCAATGTTTCTTGCTCGCAAGAAAGTTAGACAGTAAGTTAGCACGCTGTCGCGCGTTATTCATTACCTTTGTTCCTTCTGCGATCGTCTTTCCAGACAATCGCGAGAAAAAAATACGTTGTGCAGTATCCAAGATCAACCGAGCTTACTCGCCCGGTCTCATGGTATTCTTAAAGTTGAATGTTTAGACGACCAACTTTTACGATGATTATTTTCCGCGATATGCTTCACGATTAACGTTGGCAGTTTCTAACCATATCAAATAAATAATATAATAATAATAATAATTATTATTATTTCTATTAATTATTTATGAATATCGAGAAACGATCGATAGATTTTAGCTAACTGCAATTTTTCGTAAAACCTACATTATCACGTTTATTCATTATTGCTAAAAATAAAGTCTAAATTAAGTAAGAAGATAATTATTAAAAATTTTATATTTAATATTACCGAGCAGAGTTTAAATTCTCTGAAATACTAAGAAGATAACATGAAGTATGTACGAGATAACAGATACGGCATACAACTGGTTTTTCGCGAAATATATTCCGGAAACATGTTTCGTGACACATGTGGAGTGCCATCGAGATTTTCTGCGGACGCTACTCATACAGCGTATCACTCTCCCTCCGGTGGAAGAAGGAAACGTGCGGGGCGAGTCAAGGGGATCGAGATAACGAGAGAGTAAGGAGATCCTCTCAATTTTTTCGTAACAAGCGCGCGTCCAAAGGCTGCCTCGTAAAAAAGGATACGTCTCGTCAGTGATATTAGCGCATAAAGGAGAGCCCACGTTATACGCGAATCTTTACGCCGGGCGAGTATAAGACTTTCGTGCAGAACGACGTTCGAATTACCGCGTTACTCCGCGCAGGCCGCAATCTATTTTTTATACAGTTCAGTATCAGGCTTATCATGGAGAACTAATTCGATTCGCGAGATAAAAATTCGGACGATCAACGACTACCAGAGGCCCTCGGTCTCCTCACGAGCGAGCAATTTCTCAGCCGGAGTTGATTTGTAGGACAATATTTTTCCCGGACTAAAAGATAACACATAAACGCGAACGTGCCGTGGTATTCCTCGGAGCTGTCTTCGAGCTGCGCGCTCGTCTTTTTTTTTTTCTCTTCCACCCTTCTTCCGTTCACGCTCTCCTCACGCCGACTTTCTTTTCTATCCGGGTTTCTTCCGCGCTTCGGGTGGCACGTGACCTCGTTCCGAGATAAGACAATGTTTCTCCACTCTCGGTGGACAGAAAGAGATCTCTATCCACTCTATTCACACCTGATAGATAAGTCGCTCTCCGGTCGCGCGCGGACAGAAAATTTACACCACCTCAAACGACGGATTCGTGATCCTTGAAATGACTTGATCCTTAGAATGTCGGTAGAAGAGCCGTATACTCAACTGTTTTATTTATAACTTTTTTATGTCGAATCCAATTTGCGAGAAAAACTTTATAAAAATTAAAAAATATTTTATTTAGCTTTAAATTTTCTTGATACGAATTGCGAGATATTACAGAAATGAGAGAATAAAATAACAGGTATCTTTATTCGATGATACTTAAAGATACAATTTTTAGAAGCTCTATATTTGGATTTTAATAAATTTTGCGGTTATATTGTTCCTAATTGCAGCCATTTTTCACTATTAATAAGAGCGAGATAAATAAGCAATTAGCGATGAAATGCTTTGAAATTTTTAATCCAAAATCAATAAAAAATAGGCCAGCACGACGGGGGATGGCAGCACAGAACGGACTTTCGTACTCTGCCATCTTTGGTAGACTACAGAAAGCATGACAGCAAGTGAATAATTAAGGAAAAATTTTAATTACGCCGAGATCTATTATTGTGGAATAGTTGAGGGGAAAATGAAAAAAGATCTTATTTATTTTGCTGTGATTATATTTGTAGTAATAGCTTAATACATATAAACTAAAATTTGTATTCCTTTTTTATTCACGTAAAATTCACATAGAAGCCACATAGTCATATCATGAAACGAAGTTTCCGTCCGGTTATCTTTTTAATGAGATGTATTAAAAAAAATCTAGGCGATCGGTCGAAGTTGCATTTGTGGTGCGAATGCACTGCGATCGATCGATGTCCTCTCGACAACAGTCATTAATGTTGATTAACAGTAAGATTACGTTTCTTCCGCGTTTATTTTCTCTGTCTGCGCCGATACGGTATCCTCGGCCACTTTTTCTCGGATTCCCATCCATTTGCAGCGCTTTTGCAGTTCTTGTCGATACCTGTTACAACACACATTTTTCCTCATCGCTTAATCGAAAAATTACAATTATTTATTCGGAATTTAATTTTCGATCTCATTGATTATCGAAATTATAACGATTGCGCCGTATATTTTATAAAATTCCATTAGAAATGACAAAATGGTAGAGTATGAATACGTTACCTAGGATGGTTGATTGCGTATATCCATGGATCGATGCACGACACCGTCTTGGCGAATATGGCTGGTAACATAGTCGACAGCGGAGTAAGCACTTCGCTGGAGCATGTAAAATGAATTGAATGTAAAAGTAGAAGATTTTTCGAATTGAGGGATATTTTTCAAGTTTCTGTTACCGATTTCCATAGGCTCCAGTTAAAGCGACAACCGCGTAAGGTGTCCACGCAAGTAAAAAGAGGAAGAATATCGTAAATGCGGCTTTCGCGATTCTCATCTCAACGCTCCTCTCTTTGTCCTGGTTTGATACGAGTGACTTGACGTTCATCTTTTTAGCCTGTGAAACACATAGTACGCGAAAATGAATTCTCTGCGCTTTATACGGAAGCTCAGGATCGATGTTTGTTCACTGCACGAATCACAAAATTTCTTCTTACTTGATCGCGGAGCATTTTTTCGTGAGTACGAATAGACTTCAGCAATTGCGAATAGAAGTATATAATTAGCAGCATAGGAAGAACATACGCCCAGAAGAATA
Source organism: Wasmannia auropunctata (assembly GCF_000956235.1). NCBI lineage: Eukaryota > Metazoa > Arthropoda > Insecta > Hymenoptera > Formicidae > Wasmannia > Wasmannia auropunctata. The sequence continues at coordinate 579,306 of NW_012026854.1, forward strand.
TCGTTATCGTGAACGTCCTCGTGTCCTCGTTGTCCGTGAGATAATCGAAGCTACATGTGGTGAGAAAACCCTCTGAAAAGTGTACGGTATTTACTGAACGTTTCCATCTGGAGTGATTCATATATCTCTTTATTAGGAAATCGAATAAAATTATCCCGAAATACGTTTTATCTTAATCTCGAAAATCTTAAGAAGGGCAATGCGAAATTGTACTCGAAATGAAAATATAAGTTAATTATATGAATTAAATACGAAGCTTAAGTACGGGAATAAAATTTTATTAAATTTTACTTTATTAAATCTGTCTTAAGTCTAGTACTTTATTAAATCTAATTACTTTCCTAGCAATAAAATAAAAGGAACCTGATTACCTGCCACATACCGACCCCACAGCCCCGTCATAGGCAATATCGAGAATGGTAGTGCCCAAAACCATGTAAGCAGAACTAGCACCATAGCTTGTTTTCCACTCAATCTACCGTCAATCGGACAGCTAATTGTTCTGTAATATCAAGATAGTATAATAAAACAGTTACAATTCCGTCGTTATTAACGATTACAAATTGCCTTAAGACAAATCTCGTTCACTAGATCGTAAAATTTTTCGTCTTCCCAAGTCTATTATCGCTATCACGTCGACATATAGTCGTTTACGACAATGCACAAGTCGTTAAATTTTAACGAGCTTGTAACCGCTTTCGCAATTGTTCAGTAATAGATCCAATAAAAATCCAATAAAAATTGCTCGGTAATAATCAGAAAGAGCTATCAAAACCGAATCGCGCATGCCGACCTGTATCGATCGAATGCGATCGCCGCGTTCGTGATCGCTTGTCCCATCCCGGAAATCGCGCCGAGCAAAGCATATACGTCGCATCCGGTCTCCCAACCAATCGTTCGCTCCAGGAAGCTGTTTATGATCAGCATAGGCATCTCCGTTGCCATCAGCAGGTCGAACACGGCCAAATTCAAGATGAACATGTTCGATGGTGTCCTCAGTGATTTCGATCTAGGAATTAATATATTAAAACAAATTAATATTTTAAAACAAATCTCCACTTTACACACAAAAAGTATTGATTGATTTTAAAAAAGATCATTTTTTTAAGAGAAAAAGTATGATAAGATGTAGGTAATATTTTCTATCGTATGTCGCAGAGACTGTGCCGAAGCGATTCGGTCTCACGTATAAAGATGGCGACAGCACCACCATTTTGTCGGTCTTACCAGCACCCTGTAGGGATGATTGATTCAAATAGTTTAGTGAACCCGAATCCTAACTCATTATATTCTGATATACATCTATATATACATCCGTTTTTGCAAGAGATTGTGCAAGAAACTATAATAAAAAACTTAAAAAAAAATCGAATTAAAGTTACAATCTAATTTAGCAAAAATAAAAATAAATCTTACGAGCATTTACAATATCAATAAATATGCATAAATTCAAAATAATCCAGTTTAATAATCTTTTAAAAAATTAGAAAATTGAAAATAGCTTTATTTGTGTGCTGTTTATGCTTCAATTGTGCGCCTTAATTATATACAATTATCACGTAAGTCTAGACAGAATAAATATCTAGACAAACTAATAAAATATACATATATTTTTAAAATGTATTATGTAATTATTAGTCGGATTCTTTTTATTATATTGCTCACAATTATTGTAATTTTTAATATTTAATTATGCTCTTTTTAATATATTAATCTTCATCAAGTTGTCTTACGAAATTTTCTTAAATGATTCGGACTTACGTGCTAAAAATCCAAATAACGATGCCGTTTCCTACGAGGGACAGCATCAGGAGCAAAAGGTAAATGAGCGCGAGGGCGACGTGCCATAGTCTTCCGGGTGCGAGGAATACATGCCAATGCGGGTGCACGAGGTCCGCGTGCTCGGCGGGGAAGTTCCATCCTAAAAAACGTTCTTGCAGCGGCTGTACATCTCTGTTATTTAAAAATACACCAGCCAATCAATATTTGATTATATGAAGTTATTGAAATTTGTGAAATTCTCCGATCACGACGAATAAAACCTCTATAAATTAAATAACGGAAGCTTATATTGTTCGTTAAAATTCAGTGGATTTGATTCTCTCAGAATTTTAATCCAATGTTTAATTATCGCGATAGCTTTATGTTAAATACTGGAAAAATATCTTCCAAAATGCATTGTAAGGCAAAGCTGATTATGAATCTGACGAAGAATCTATCACGATAATTAATGTCGAATAATTAAGAATACTTGGAAAGTTTAAAACAAGAAAAGTGATTATTTATGCAAGACCCGTTTTGGTGGTAAAAAATTTTTTAATTTTTTTTTAATTCGATCAAAACGCAATAATAAAGCAAAATCCTAAATCGCTATCTACAAAGATTAAACGGGCAGCCAAGAATTTCCATAAGACCTATGAGGGTAATTTCTGTCGCTTCCTTCGTGACCGGCATTATTACTCCGTCACGACATCGCAAATGTAAAGGTTGTAGGACAAATAGCTTTCGCGTCGACGATAAGAATTGCGACTTTCCCGAGTAAGACGACCCGTAAATTCGCTACATCGATCGCGGTGCGACGCAACGTGGACGTGATCCATTTACGCGCGGCAAATTCGAGTCCCGATGATAAAATCGCCGCCGATACGATCGAATGGGGCATAACGTCACGAAAAGTTTTCGACCCGCTATCGACTCGAGCACGAGCGAGCTCGAACATTATATACATTAATCTCGTATAACCGAGACTTGTACCGGAGCGAATAATATCGCGAAACCTCATCCGCGTGCAGCCGACGTTATATACATTATTATCGATAGCATTGTTATCTTCGTTGTTGCACCATCTGCACCGGGGGCTATTTGCAGAAAAAGGATTTCTCATTCACCGCGCGGAAAATGACGCGGCTTTCACGTGTGGCGAACAATAATGGTGATGAGAATCCGTGCGGATGCACCATCGGGTGGATTAAATCCGGCCTGTGCGCTAATTGGGATGTCGAGTGATTATTAGTCCTCCCGGCTTATCGAAAGATCGAAGTAGCAGCGTAACGCCGTAATGCGCGCATGATTTGATAGCCTGTCTATTCTCCGGGAGCTGTAAGAGCTCCGTAAGCCCTCCCTTATCGCATCGCGATCTTATTCGCGAATGAAACGCATCTACGTTGCGAGCACGTTGTGTACATGCGCTCACTGAGAACTTTCGTGCCTCTCGCTCGCACCGACTTCTCCGCTTCCACATTCTCCCTCGTGCCGCGAATATTACCAGCGGCGCTTCTCAGCCGCCACACAATGTCGGATGATTATGAGGAGAACGGTACGGAAACACGGCGTATATAGCGCCGCACCTACCCGACTCTGCTGGCGAAAGCCAATGGCCCAGCCACGATACCACTACCGTTGTGCATCAACATCCTTCGACGTAAGTTGAGTCGCGGACTGACAAGTGCGCGGTCGATGCACCGTTTGACGCAACCGTCCCCCCTTGCTGAAGTTTGTCGGCTAGTTTTCCCCGAGTTAACTTGCGAACAGGAACGACCGGACGGACGTTATCGATACGTGGGACGATTTTTCTTCTTTTTCTTGCGGCCCGACTAACTTGTCTGATGCTGGGGGGCACAGACGACGACGACGACGACGACGACGACGACGACGACGAATCCCCCGGACGAGATGTACACTTTAAAGCCGTATGTAATAGCCGTGAGAGGTTCCTAGATTGAAGTGAGACGCGGTGCGAAGGGGATGGGCGCACGTTCCGCAACTCACTTGTCCGGCCGCGCCGTTATCGCTCCCTTTTATACGTCCACGACATTTCGGATCGAGGATAGCGTGCCGGCTGAGAGCTTAATTCGATTTGCGATTTACCGAATGCGAGAAACCTTTCGCTCGGGGGTCCCGAGGCTCGTCCGTCACGCGACCGATCCTCGTCATTGCATGATCTCTCTCCTCTCTTTCTCTTTCTCTTCGTATAAGTCGACACGTCTTCTCTCCTATCGCAATGTATCGTAATCTCTGTTCAAGGTAATCGCGGCTCTATTCGATTCGTCATTTCGTGCGACGTCAGCATTGAAATACCCTTTAATGCGAGCACGCGACAGTTCGAGCTTAACGTTAACATTATCGGCAAAAATGTAACGCATATACACTGCCATCGCGGATCCCTGCGCCGCGGTTAAGAGAGAGAGAGAAAGAGAGACAGAGAGAGACGAGCTAAATTAATTTCCGTGCGCGAGACCTCATGCGCGCGAAGCTAAGTCGGCCCATTAATAAATCAGCATACTTATCCTCAGACTATAGATAATATAACATTGGCAGCAAATATCCGCCTCTGACGTTGAACGGAAGGTGTTAAATAGCGAAACGTAGGTTTTTAAAAAAAAAATCGATTTCCGATATAATAAAATGCAATTTACAGGAGCGCGCGCGGCCATCCGCCTCGAGTTAATTAAATTTCCAATGTAGATCCTAATCGAGATTTTATTATCGCGCCTTATCGTGATACAGCCGCGTATACCGGTGGACCGCGCGGCCGCAGAGTGCAACGCGCGTCCGATGGGAAAATTCGAGAACAAGCGCGAGTGCGTTTCCCGTTATACCGCACAGCTCGCAGTCGGCCGCAGAGGTTTTTCACTCTCGCGGTTACTATGCCGCCGCGTTGCGCGCGGGAAATTCATCTCGAGGAGTGCACCCGATATACGGCCGTGCAAGCGACGGCCTCTCGCGTTTTCACCCGCTGTCCTCGTTCGCCCGTTCGCGACCACAGCCTTCACGCATTCACTGGATTAAATCATAAAATTGTCCCGGAACGGTTGCGAAATTCCGCTGATTTACGAGCGGGGGCCGCGACTCTCTCGTGTACTCTCCTCTCGCGCGCGGGTACACGTATAAGCCGCCCGTTACCCATCTACGCGCTGGCAGTTATCGACGAATCCGCTCCGGCTGTCCCGCATGAATTCTCCACTTTTTATCGCCTACCTATCTCGATAAAGATGATTTTCGGAACCGAAGGAAGAACTTCTGCCGTCGAGAACACACGAGGTTATATAGGCTAGGAAACAGAATGGAATTGGAGTTTCTCTCTTTTCCTTCTTTCTTATATTCTCTCTTTTTCTCTGGTAGTCACCAAGCGAGATAAAGGTATAACAATAAATCGCGTTCTTTCTTTCTTTCCGCATTTCGTTGTATTAATCTACTTTTGCAAAAAGTTATATTTCCAAATTAGTTGTTTTCCCTTCTACTTGTTTAATTTCTGATGATAAATATAATTTCTGTGCAAATCAGAAAATGAGTAAAATAGGCGCGCGTTCCTCATTCGTTGACGAGCAGCGTAAAGCCGAGAGGATATGAAGCATCGCTCAACAACGCAAAGAGAGCGAGCATGGCGGCGCGCTTTTTCACGATTCACCGGTTATATTTACGAGCAGCGTTCGCCCATGTAATTCGCACGACTTATAAAGCACCGCCACCATTGTCCGTGATGGAAATTCAGCGGAAAGATTGGATGACAAACAATGGGCCTAGCCCGGCCAGATTATGGCAACAATGAGCGCGACGAACGACGCAACGACGGCGGTCCCGCGGTGCAGTTTGCGCTTCTATTTCGCCTTTCATGTACACGTGTTGTATTCCTCGTGCCGTCACATATACTTTCGCGATTTGTCATTTCCCGATTTCAGATGTCCATTGTCGATACTTTGGTATCCGTTGTCGATAGCGTGTCGTAATTAAAATAAGACTATATTGTACTCCCCGTAAAGCCGCAGATAACATCGATTTCAAATATTATTTACGGACTTGGTAAAACATTACCACACCCGCCGCGATATCTCTTGCTTACATCTACCATTTTGCTGCCTTGGTCGACGCCTTCCTCTTTTTCGTATGTTCATCGGCCAATATCCGATTGCCCGGCCCGATACAAATAGAGATCGATCATGGCTTTGGTTACGAGCCAACGACGTGTGCCAATAGGACCACTTGATTGGACAAAACTGCAACCCGTCTTTTTAGGCGGTGTACCATAGCACGCTCTGTACTTCTGCATTTTTCTGTTCCGCCGGCAGTTCGATAAGCCACATCAGCGGCATTTGATCTATCGAATGTCGCCGATGTTGTGTTGCGTTTCAATCTTCAAAAAAAAAAATATATATATATATATATATGTATGAAATTCCAGGGTGAAAGGATAAATAAGAAATCAATTATGAAAACGAACGTTTACGTTTTTATTATTACAATATCATAATCATAAAATGATGCAAAGTACGGCTGATAGAAGTGGGTTTTAGAGGAGTAGCGTTAACAACAGGCGGTGCTGCAAAGTGCCTCCACTTCGTTACGTTGTGTGTTTATCGTGACCCAAGCGGCAGAACTTGTCACATATTCCCGTTGCAGCGCACACCGAGACCTTAAACTGTTGCCTGGTCTTCGCGTATCTGGGTCACTTCCGGCACGGAGTGAGGTAGGAATAGGGTATTGATTGGTGCCGTAAATATATGAAGCTGAAGTATTAATGGCCAGACTCGCGGGATAAACTACATCTTATCTCGCTTACCTTCGACCTTTCATTTCTTAACGTCATCACTATTGCCTCGCTACACGGTGCATTGATTCCGCACTCTCGTATATACGAACTCTAATCCCGTATACATGATCCTTCACGTATTCACGTAGTCAAGTTGCAGGGAAGGACGGACAAAGGCATGCAGATTGAAGCGATGCGGATTAACGAGGATTAACGCTAATTGTGCGGTCGGCGCCGACGAGTTCTCGTTCTTGTTGTTCTCGCGATGGCAATTCGACGAGTGTGGAATGAGTGAATACGAGTTAGGATAACTCCCCTCGTAGGATAGGTCCCTCGTTTTCCCGACGACAGAGTTCGATCTCGAGAAACCAGTCGAGAGGATTCTCGATGCGACGAGATTGGAAGTTGACACTTTTTCCCAAGTCAAGAGCCATCGCTATTATTCAAATTGTCTCATCAGAGTCAGTCAAGATGCGAAAGCTCTCGCGTCGTTACGCGTGATCAATTCAGCATTGCATTTAATCAAAGCCTCGTTCTTACGAGGCGGAATTACGATGCGCGATCGATCGACTTTTTTAGGGGAGGGGGAGAGAGGAGGGGGAGGAACAACGTGTTCGAAGCGATTCGTATAGAGAGTACCTGGACGAGTGGCTTAATTTTCTTAATTTAACGATGAGATACAATAACGAATTTTTTCGAGCCAGCATGACGGAGTGCTTTAACGAAATTCTTCGTCCTCCTTTCGTTTTCTCCCTCGGTTTTGGCGCGGCGGTATATGTAGTGGCGGTGGGTCATTATGCGCTTTTATTCCGCGATTATTTTTACGTAGATAGAGGGAGAAGAACCACATACATACATAGATGTAGCGTCGCGGACAATAAAGCGCATTATACGCCTCTCGCCAGGATATCTCTCCGCGCGTTGAATGCATTCTTTCGGTATCTCGCTCAAACAAAAAAAGAAAGCCCTCGCTCTTCCGTCCGCGTAAAGTTGGCCCGTTATGCGAGGGAGGCGAGTACAAAAAGCCGGGCGGTGACTGATTGCAAAAAAGCCATTATCGAAATGGAAGAAAACTGCAAAGAGAGTGACGTAGTCCTTCGATACTTCATAGCGCGCGTAAAATTTTGCGGGAGTACACGCCGCATATATACACGAGTGATTACGACTGATTGCACGCATTCAGTAGATGCCTGTCAATTGCTGAAACCATAATTTCTGAAGGCGTAATATCACCGAAAGCACGTCGTCGTGAGGCGGGATACACCTATTTTGATGGCGTAACTAATTAATATGATAGAGAAGAGAGAGCGAGAGAGAGGCAGAGAAATGCGTCTACATAACTGTAGCGAAGGTATCGTAAATGTTTCTGAGAAAATATATCCATATACCTACCTATATATGTATAAGTTTGCGATGTGAATTCGATTTTACGAACGAATAACGGTGAAGTTATCTTATGAATATAATTCAGAAATATGATAAGTAATACAAGCTATAAAGGAAAAAGTTTATAATCATTTGTATCTTATTTTAAAATTGTATGTCACGGCACAATTCGCAGAATCTCTCTCGCGAATTCTTTCTATATATATTTTTCGAATGTACATATTTCTTTTGGTAGTCTCACGAACGCCCGATCGATGTTCCCCTTTCTTCAGGCACGTACGATCCGACAGAAACACAAACGGTCGCGGGCGGTCCGATCCTAACGCTCATTGGAGTCGATGCAGCTGTAAGCGTAAATGTACTCAAAGCGACAGATCCGACAGGTAGAAACGAAGCGCGCAGTCGACGCGGATCGATTTGATCGCGCGACTTTGACTCGGCCGGCTTCGGGGCAGCGAGCCGGATGATGCCGAATAAAATGGATAGCGGAAATGGATAATCTTGGTCAGCCTCTCTGTGCACGGATACAGTCACGGCCCGTTGCACCGCGAACATGATTAACGCGTTAACATCGCATCGCTCATTATAGTTCCGATTATCGCAGATCCATTAGCTACGCGTTATTATTTCCTCAGAATCCACCTGTTTGCTAGAACGATCGATCTGGACTATCTAGAGGCGCTGCGCACCGGCACCGTGAAAGTATAGATGTTACTCCGATTTCGCAAGTATAATCTTCAGCGATTTCTCCAATCCTCTTACGACGGAGTGCGTGTTTCCTTGTTTATAACTACTTATCTTAAGTATTTATAAATTCATAAAAGTCTCTTACAACGGATAACGAACGTTACATTTTTTTTGCAATAAATATCGCAATTAGTATTTGATCCTTTGTGATTCGCTGATTGAAAGGCGACTACTTTGCAAGGTTATTATTGTTATGCATTCTCCCATAAGTACTCGAGAAATACCTACGTTAAGTGTTCGAGTTTATCGGAAATACGCGTGTCACAGGGTGAAAACCGCTGGTTTGCTTGTAGGAGCTCGTCTGTATAGGAGTATAGGGAATAGGAGAACTTCGCCTCGTGGAAACGCAAAGGCGGAAACCGGAGCCAACGACTTAGGCGAGACATACCTACACCAAGTATGTGTACGTATGGCAGTTGAGGTAACGTTTCATTTGTACTTTCGACCTATTCTCTCCTTTGTCAGTGACGTTCCAGCGCGTGGTACAAAGAGTCCCGGGGTCCTCTCGGTAGGATCGGCGTCAATTTCGTGGGAGTCTTCGGAAAAATTTACATAATTTCAAAAATTACCTTTTGATGTTCAAGATGAAAGACTCGAATACTATGGCTTTTCACGTATTGTAAAGTCTTCGCCTTTCTTTCGACACGTCCCACCCTCGCTGGTACGTTGCTGTTTCGCAAGGAGCGAAATCGAAGGGCTCCGTGGAATACAATAAAGGGAGAGTCTCGCCCAAAACGGGAATCATGATTGCGTTTCGTTCACGAAGCTAATCTCCCACGCCTCCTCTTAGACGCATTTTGGATTGGCAAACCGCGTGAACGACAGTTGAAATTGCGGTACTTCGACAAGTTTCACGACCAAAGCAATTCACTTAGGCATTTAACACATTGGTTACTATACGTAACCTGCAGTTATCCTATACTTGTATTATAGTCGATCGCGATCCTATTTTTCCCTACATTTTTTAAAATAAATTAGCGTTAAAATATATTAGCATATACGTATATACATATAAAAAAATTACATACATTAAAACTCATAATACACATTATAATTTCGAGGAAAATGGATCCATCAGTAATTCATTCAGCAAAATAGAAAAAAAAACTATTTCATCGAAGCGGCCTTTATATTCTCGAGAATATCAAAGAGAACGTAAAATACCGAAACGGGAATTACAAGAGGCAATGGGCGATAGCCGCGCATGCAAGTGCGTTCTGTTTAAGCTCGAAATGGAACAACGCGGTAACAAAAGGGGAACTCGCACAATGTGCGTCTGGGTTTGCCCGGGAAGGAAGGAAGGAAGGAAGGCTCTCGCACAGTTGTGCGAATACGTTACGCTGACGGTGTGCTCGCTGCAATTCGCAATTTCTATGAGTGCGGGACGAAGGTGAGCATACCTCGCCGGCACCGAAGCGAACCAGGGCTTAATTTCGCTCCGAGCATCATGCTCGTTCGAGCGTCATCACGCCGCTGTCGCCGTCGCCGTCGCCATCGCGTCGAGCCAGGCGGGCCAGGCCGCGTCGGACCGAGCCGCGCTATATTCTTAGCGACTGGTTCGTACGGGACAGTGGAATCGCTCCGGGGGATTCTCCATCTTTTGTCTCCGCACAATGGCGGCCGCGGCACAAAAGTGACTAAGTGCCCGTAATACTCGCCATTATACGCCCCCTTATTCCCGCGCACCTTTTCTGTTTCTCTCACCTGATCCCCGCGGGCCCCCCGTCTTTCCCCTTCCTATATCCCCCCCTCCCTTCCTCCTTTTAGACTCACTGTATATGCACGGACTACTTGGCACACCTTCGACCAACCTAATGCGAGAGACGGTATAATACGGAGTTTGCGGTTGTGGTGAACGCAACGCGTTGTGTTGTGCCGGAAATAACGTTGCCGCGCCGGTATAGGTAGATGTACGCGCGCCGTTCGCGTGATATCGCGCGATACGTCTCGCCCCTGTGCTATCGAACTCCGCTGGCAGGAATCATTAATTTGCGCTACCGGCCCCTCTTAATACTACATCTGGCTTACGAATCGCTTACAATATCTATCGACCTTGAAACCTTGGAAGACATCGTTGTACGCTCGTGATCCGATGAGCATTTATAAGCTGATTTAGCGTCGGATTGTCATTTTCTTTTTGCGTGGGCAGGGAGATCTTTTGATATTACTATCGATCTTTTTGAAACTTACTTTAGATAATTGTATAATTTGAGACAAAAATTTGGGGCACTTCAATATAATTTCATTATTTAATATAATATTTTTTATTTTAGATGCTGTGAAATATATGGAAAGCATTTCATTCAAAAATCTCCATGCAAATATATGTATGTAGAATATTATAATATAATAGAATACATAGCACGTAAAATTATAGATAGATTATAGATACATATAGTATTCTGTCCTGAATTATAAATCGTTTAAAGTGGGCTTTAATAAATGAGCGACAATAATCGATAAATTAATTAGGTAAATAGGTAAAATATGTTTTCCCAGGAATATCATTAGAATTATGTACTGATATTACAGAAATTATCGTCGCCGACCAGCGATAGATGGAAAACTATTTTAATGTTTAAAATTCAAATTGTCATAAAAATTCATTGTTGAATTGTAAAAAAGGGAAAAACACGGAAAATTGTTCAATTTTTATCGGCGTTTAGCACGTTTTTCGTGGACAATCAGTCCGTTGTTGGAGAAAACCGTACGTAGTGGCAACAAGAGCATCGGGCGATCCCGCGGCGCCGTTCTCGCGATATTAATAGGCCGCCGTTTCTCGTTGAGCGGGGACGGGCGGCACGTTTAGTTAGCACCCGCGGTGGCAATTTGTAAGGGCGTCGGTGGTTTTCACGACGGGCAGCACAGCGGACGCGCGCGCGCCAGTGCGAAATTGATATAACCGGGTCCCGCAATGCTCGAACACACCATGATGTATAGCCAACATCTGGAGACTCTTCGGGCCACGTGACACGCCGTAAGGTACCGCGCGTGGCTTTCGGGAAAATTAAAAATCCCGTCGAATCGATACTGAATCGCACGACGGCCCCGCAGGTTAAAAAGAACATTTTAGCACAGCTAGAGGTCAGTCGGTCGGTTCGTTCTTCCCGATTACGTATGTAACGTGCATTTCGTTTTTATCGAGAATCACCCAATCAGTCCTCCATCCATCCATTATTTTTGTTCCTATATTTGTACGAGCATATCAGTATTAGCTGGTAAAGAATTGATATTTATACTACATTGATACGTAATGTTGAAGCTCTCGTTTACTCTTATGATATTAAAGAATCTTGTAAAAATTTAATTATACACTGATGTAATTATTTTGAAAACCTACAGTTCAACAAATTTTTAAGAGGAATCTAATTTATAGATATATTATTTTCTATTTATATGATATCAATTAGATTGCTCATACTATTAAAGTACTTCATACTATTAAAGTACCATTAGACTCTTAATCAAATGAGTGAGTGTTGAAAAGTACGAGATATAACACGGTACTGTTTTTACTGACAATGAGTGAGTAGTCAACAATATATTTCGGGAAAGTTGCCGGCTGTTAGCAGAGAGTTTCGCAGAGTGTGTTGATGTAAACACAGACTTTAATATGTATGAGGAGTCTAAATGTATGCTATCCTCTATTGACTATGATATAGAATAGCCAACTATGTACAGAACTTTGGAAGTAGCCAGATGCATGCATTAAGGAAAAACCAATAAGATAAATATAAGGATGCATCTGACAGATTTTTAATTGACCCAGATACGCGCGCGCGCGCGCACGTGAACTGAGAGTGATGAGATAAGAAAGTTCTTCTGAAAATTTAAATACTTAATATCTAAAATTAAAACGTATTTATGCATTATTTAAGAAATTTTGCGAAAATTAAACGTCCTATACATGTAGCACGTAATCCCAAAATTCATATTTTCTTCAATATATATAATAAATATTTCAGCATTAGCAGAAATTATAACGGCTGCATGCGATGGGAGGTAAATGTGTCTGAAAATATTCGAGTTTGAAACAGGATTAACGAACGTTTCGAGAATAACATTGAGGATAAATTGCGCTTTCCACACCGCTTCTTCCGACGTCAGATATTCGTGCTCACGATCAAGTTCCTTTCTCTTCTTTTCCCTCCGTATTATTTTGCCGTACTACTTTTTAACGATTTCAATTGAAATATATTCTTAGCCCGTGCCATCGAAGTTCGGTCGACTCGTGACTGCTGCTAACCGTGTTACAACCCACCCCGTTCGACCGCTCTCTTGTTCTTTTTAAAATCCAGCCGTCGACTGTTTTTTCCTCCCCCGACCGTGCTTAGCTTCTACGTCACGTCACTTAACTTCCGGGGACGAGCCGTTGAATTATCCTTCGGTACGTGCTCGCTCCGATTAAATCTCAATACCGATCGCAACCATTGTGTCTGTACTTTCTGTACATGCGACAAAATTATTTACTATCAGATCTTATACTGTACATACCTATTAATCTTCTTATATGTATGGAATTTTTATTTTAATTTTTTAGTTACAGAAACTTGATTTAAAATATATAAAATAAGTTATATTCTGTTAAGAATTAACAAGAATACAGTTTGTGAAGTAACAAATTTCTTCAAGAAATTTCCAATTTCCTTTTCCAAATAGCAGAAATTCCTTTTGCGCAACAATACATCTCTGATCTTCTGAAATCGGGTTTTGATTTTACAATCATTGGATTTCCGACTCCTTTGTTTTGCTTCTATTTGTATCTATTCATTTCCCCCCAGGGAGTTAAAAAAGCGAAAGGGTCAAGGCATTGTTCGAACCATCTCATCGTTAATTTGCAGTTCACGACAAGACTTTTATTTAAACTGAAGAGGTTAAATATTTCCTCTGATGCGAACTCAGCCGGCACAAACCGTGTACCCAGAGAGAATAATTAAATTCCTGCTCTGCAATCAATTTTTTGTGGATGTAGAATGAAAGGAGCGTTACCAAGGCAGCGATGTCTGAAAGTCGGGCCATTAGATTGCGAGTTTTGTCTACGTCATACAACATGAACATATTAAATAAACAATATCGAGCGAGACGTTGCTGGTAAGAGCGACGTACACAAATGCCTACCCATCTGAACTTGCAGGGATACTGATCCATATATATGTATTATGTATATTTATATACAATACAATATATATATAAGTATATGTGCCCCTGCAATTTCAGATGGGTAGGCATTTGTGACGTCTTGTGTACATAAATTTAGGAGAATTCATTCTTCTCGACAATTAATCAGCTGGAATTAGATAATGATAATTTTGCTAAAACACGTATCAGAAACAATGGCTGAATGATACCTATTCTGAATTATTTAAAAGCTCTCTAATAGGCATATAGCTCATCGATTTCTTTTAAAGAACCGACGTACCGTCACAGGGTGGAGGAAGAAGAAGCGGGGGAGGGGGGAGGATAGAGAGCGAAGGAACGGTAAATGCTCGATTAGAGAGCGTCCGATCAGGCCTATTAATCTTCGATCTGTCTGATACTACGGCATGAATTATGCATCGCCCCGGTAGACGCATTGATTTCTCTCTACCGGACAAAGAAATATTATTCGAATAATTCACGCTAATGAGTTGAGTGCGAGGGGAGTGGAGGGTCCCGAGTTCGAACCATTTTCCACGTGGAGCTTGGTTAACACTCGTTTCTCGACCGCTGTACCCGTTTCGGGACCACTATTCTTCAGAATTTCATTTTTATCCTTTAATACCCGAGATGACCGGCGCAAGCCGGCGCAGCACGAAAAAGAATAGCACTATTAACAAATTGGAAATTTCCTTCGACCCGCGGCGGTCTCGTGTCCCGTTTACCGCGTTCGCTGATTCCGTGAGATATGTCCGAGTTAAGCCACCGCGGATTTCTCGAGCTCTCTCCCACGACGACCGTAGAAAAAAAATGCAAATGCACGCGCCAGACTTTGGAAGTGTTACACCGAATGTATGCGGGTAAAATGTTTTTTAATTCTTTGTACACATCGGCTTCGCTATTATGATAAAACGTTATTTAAATCTATTCAAAATATGAAGAGGTAGTATTAATAATTTTGATAAAATATTATTTAAATCTTTTTAAAAAAAATCTATATTCTTTTATTTATGTATTATATATGTCACAAATTTATAGAAAGAATAATCCAAATTTTACTTAATCAGAAATAGCTTTTTAAAGTTAGATATAAGTAAAAAAATATACAGGAAAGCTGAAACAAGTTATATATTTTAATGACAGTATTATATAGATATGTATATTGAAAATATTTGCGCATGAGCGCAGCAGATCTTTTAAAAATTCCAAAAGTTTATAAATATTTTGTGCATGCCAACTTATTCTCAGATCTTACACTCCAAGTTACACCGTCTTAAATCTTGAAACAAAGACGATATCTTATTATCGGTGTGTTCCGCAAGTAGAGATCCGTCGCGCTGTCCTCTCGAATATACAAGTGCCTCATTGTAAAACGCCTGAGCCAAGTATAATGGGAAAAAGCGTAGCCCCGATAGGCGGAAAGTTGCCAAGAATCAGGGGGTAAGGACAGGAGGACGAGAAATCGGGGGCCGAGACGGGGGCCCGGAGGGGACCGGAATAAATCGAGAGACGAGAAAGCTTCCGCGTATCGAGTATCCTCGATAAATCGAGCCCCGTAGGGGTTTCCAGGAGATTAACGGAGAAGTTTGTCCTTGCGGCGGGGTGTGCAAGACGCCGTGAGAACACTTTTCTCTAAT
The DNA here is from genome assembly GCF_000956235.1 of Wasmannia auropunctata. Taxonomy (NCBI): domain Eukaryota; kingdom Metazoa; phylum Arthropoda; class Insecta; order Hymenoptera; family Formicidae; genus Wasmannia; species Wasmannia auropunctata. Next base: position 594,738 of record NW_012026854.1, read on the forward strand.
TCGATGGGAAGTCCCGGCGCACCGACGCGCCGACCGACTTCCGGCGGGGCGTTGTACGTACCAGCGGATCTTGGTCAGCCGACTCCCCGATTCATCGTCGAACTGCCATCGAAGTTCGCTAACGATTATTCCGGAATTGTTCGCAGACTCGCAGTATAGTGCGCCAGTTTTCAGTCGACTGGTAAAATCTGCAAAGGGGTCTTATCGAATCTAGCGCGAGGGAAAAATTTATTGCAAACTCGTGGTAAAGAAAGACTGGGTGGTTAAAGATTAACGCGCGGATAGATTCGAGAACGTCCCGTGGAACGTTCCGGCATTTAAGTGAACAATTCGACTCGGCAAATTATTACCAGTCCGAATTCTTTATCCGCGACGATTGCGACGCGACTCGTCGTGCGTTGTATGCGGGCGGAAATGCCTGAAAGGCACGCGATCTAGCAACCGTCTTGAGACAAAGATGCCGGCGCCCAGACATGCACGTATATAGACTTTATACAGCACATGTTCCCCGTTAGATCTTAGTCTGGACGCGTTTCGTGCAGTTTCTCATCCAGTTTGTCCTGGGATACGAGTCTCGCGGGTGCTTATGGCAATGTTGGAGTTCCCAAAACTGTGTCGCGCATACAAGCGCACGTGTTGAACCCTCTCCCTCGAAACCTCATGCAACCCTTTATTTCCAAAGTCTTGCATATTGTCCTTTTTCCGGATTACTATTATTTAAATCATTACTCGAATTGTTACTGCACGAATTACTGTTACTCCAATTCTCTGCCCATCTTTTCGTTATTATAAATTGCTACAGATTATAATTGCCAATTTTCATCTCACGCGTATACTTTATGAGTACTAAATGTCGAGGAAACATTATTACACGGTTTCTTCCACGATTCTCCCTCAGCGTTGATTGAGTCTGTTTTCCCGGCTGAGATCCCATCTCTACTCGCATTTCCACGCCATTTTCATTTTTCATAAGTCCGCGCTTGGTAGCTGCCCACCTTGGTAATCCCGTATTTGAACTTCCGTGAGGAAGGTGCGAAACGTAATTCGCTGGCTGAGCATGAGAAAGCGGAAGAGACGCGAGGATAGGAATGGTAAACAAATGTGCGTTAGGACAAGAGATAGAGAGGGATGGAGAGGGCGGAGCACGCGGCAGAGTAGGAAACGACGAGTGCGATGCGAGGATGAGACGCGGATGAGCCGTCCAGGTAGAAGGGTAAAAGGGTACTCGTGCAAAGGCCAAAACTACGTTACGAGGGGTTGAACGATACTCGGTGGATGGTGTAAACGGCATGGCACGAGAAAAAGGAGGATGTGGAGAGTGTGGCGAGAGTATGAAAGAGAAGCGGATGAAAGCGCACAGCGAGAGACAGTGAAAAGAGAGCGGGAGGTGGGGTTTTAGGTGGACGCGATTTGTGCGAGAGGATTAGGGACCGGAAAGAGGTCGCAGGGATTGGTCGCTATAGTAAATAATATACCGAGGTAACAAAAAGCGTAAAACGAACGCGATTAAAGCCAGTTAATTTGGAAGTTTTAATAAACAACCGTGCCAACTGGGTCGGCGCTGGTCGGGAGATGAGAGAAAAAAAATGCGAGAGAGGAAGGGACAGCAGCAAGGGAAGCATCTCTGCGAGGAGAGCAACGCTCCGCGCAGGACAGGGCTGAAGGGAGGGAGAGAGAGAGAGAGAGAGAGAGAGAGAGAGGGACAAAGGGAAACATCTAGATTGCGCGTCCTGACGCACCGGAGTGAAGCGGGGAAGGGGGAAGACGGATATACAGTAGTCGTCCGCAAATCATTTGCATAATTGATTAAAGACTTGTAGTATCCAAGTGTGTTGCTCGCGTCGGTGGAACGCGCCATATATAAGCCATTAAGGCAGCCGCGCAACGATACATTAGGGTCACGTCACAACGGACGCCCTCGCGCCTTCTCTGGCCTGCTATATAGCTATATCGCGATAAGCGCTAAGATAACGCGGGCGAAACGATGCGAGCGAGAATTTCGCGCGTATAATTTGCGTAAGTTCGTTAATGAACGCCCGTAAGATACATCGGCTGCGTTTCGACTGCGCTTCCACTATTACACTTGCGGAGTACCTTGGGTGCACGATTACCGAAATTTATGGTTGGAGCGGTGAAAGTTTGTAAGAGGCGACCGAGTGAGTCCCTTCCCTCCCCCCCCCTTTCTCTTTGTCCACTCGTTCTTCCTCCGTCTTTACTGCATCCTCCCCGATCTTTATCCCTCTCGATTTCCTGTGCTTGGTCTATTCGACTTTTTATCTTAACTCCGCGACGCGTCGCCTGGTTGAACTCTATTAGACCGTACTTTAAAGTACCCGACTTTCTGTCTCGCTTTATATTTTCATTACATTGGGGAACGCGTCACGTTTCACAAGGACTAACTCACGCCCGCGTGTGAACAGACCTTTTGGATCATAAGTTTACTCACGCGCGAGCATATCATATAGGCGAGCGTAGGAACGAGGATTTCCGTTGTGTTGTATATGGACTTGGTGAAACTCACCGCCTGACTTATCTCCATACTCTTTTGACCTCTCGCTTCTCTCGTCGGCTTTCGTTGCATTCACCATTCCACCCCGTGTAAACCCTCTCTCAATCTCGTGAACGAATATAACTAACAAATTGCCAGGCTTAATTTACGATTCTTTCGATCTGAAGACACCTGAGGCGTGGTGAAAGACTGCGATAAACGGATAATACGTTGCCATTAAGTACGAAATTTATCGTTTAAAAAATTGGCTAACACCATAGGATCGTAAAGCAAAGAGAAGACATTGTCGGAGATTTTAAGTACATCGTTCGCTAAATTGCCCGGCTTTTCGTGCACCGCGCGCTGTGCCACAATGGCAAAGAGAGGGACAGAGAGAGAGAGAAAGAGAGGAAGAACGGTCGAGTGAAATTCGCAAAAACGCCCGGCGAATCGGAGAATCCGCTTATCGAGGGAACAAAGTCGCGCTTCCACTCTTCCTTCGTCCTCCCTTCCTCTTGCACGCTCTTTTCTCGGTGACTAAACTGCCGGAAGGTGTACCGCCGCCATGGACCGCACTTAATTTCATAGCGGTGTCGTGGTCCTCGGTTTGCATGCACGGTACGAGAAGGGCGGAAGAAGCTTTATTTTATTTTCTCCATCCACCGGTTACTTCAAAAATATTCCTAATTACAACATTTCCTCCATGACGCACAAATTCATAATTTCCGCTACGTTTGCCAAGGAAGAGGGATGTAATCAGCGAGAATGCCTCCCGAGACATATTTGTACGGTGCGATATTTGCGGTGGACTTCTGCTGAGAGTTTAAATAATTTAAAACCTAAAAATGTAAAAATTCAGATACCTCTCGTTCCTGTTTTCTCTCTCTCTCTCTCTTTATCTATCTGTCTTTTTATCTCTCTTTCTTTCTCGCTTTCTTTGAAAATTTTAAAAATAAAGAAAACCACATTATCATAAAAAATGTATCTTTCTATCTCATAGGTTATTTTTACAGGAAAGTAGGTAATCACTGTGAAAGAAATAGTGATTTTATAAGTAGCTTGAAATGTGCGTGATTGCTTTATTTATATCTCCATATGGATAAAACCTTGTCGAAACTGTCCTTCTCGCTCATCATTCCCGAAAGAGCGAGGATCTCGTTGTGTAAGATACGCCTTTTGGACTCAAGATGAAGGGCGTAAAAACACTTTCTGAAGAGATGACTTTTTCAGAATGAATCGAGAAACTCCGTCGCCAAGAAACCAGCGTTTCATGCGTAATTTAAGCGCCCCCGAAAAACGTATGTGCTCGGGAAACATTTTATTCGTGTGTGAGATAGAGGATCTACGCGACGAAACCTGAGACGATGCCCATTTCAAAAGTGTCGCTCCGAAAATTTTATGTGGCCATCGGATCCGCGAGGCGGATACGTATTCGCCCTTATCTACCTACGCGCTTTGAAACATCTCTTTCAAAATGATAAAAAAAAAAACAAAAATAGATCGCCTTTCCGAACTTCCATGAATATGCAGTCTTGATCGACCTTGTACGGTTTACCGGATAGCCAGGCTCAGAAAGAAAGTACGTGCGTGTACATTGGGATACCCGACGGAAACGTGCTGGGAAATATGTATGCACGGACTCGTCCTCGCAGTGCATGCGAGATGCGCCAGCTCGATAAAAAGTGCATTTTTGGTCCTCCCGAAGGACTACGACGCCGTCGTCTTTGCATTTCTCGCTTATTTTCCGCGCTGTTCTCGCTGCTCGTGGTAAAAAGCCGCGGTGGACGGCGCTGTATAAATATAAGTTACAGCAAATATTCGCCTTACGAATTATTCTTCGTTTACCACTGTCCCCAATTTTCGCTTGAAGGTGTAACGTATCTGCGCGAAGATTACAAGATTATTACTGAAGACCTTTATAATATTAATAGCACGCTTTGATTATATAAAACGCAAATACAATATTACTCGCCTTTAAAATTCATTGCCTTAAATCTTGTTAGGGGATGCAATATCCGTAATATAAACAATTTACAAAATCTAGCAACATTTAGCATTCATAGTGAAGATCTTACTAAGATTTTCTTTAATTAGAATTTAAAAGATTTTCTACTCATTTTCTCAGTAAATAATTTTATTTTTTCATGCTCAGAAATGATTAAGTCGTTTATTAATTTTCCTTCTATTTTTTAGACTTGTTTTTTTACTTTGCATCGATAGATTTATTTACTTCGCCACAGTCGTATAAAAATCTTATAAAAACACATAAACAGTTCCATAAAAATTGCGACGTTTTAGCCTGCAGATATATACGCAACGTACGCAGATCATCTCTTGCAATTATCTTGGACGATAGCCTGCGATATCGGCCACTTGTTGACGAGCTTCGCCGAGCGATCGGCGCCTCTATAAATTAACTCTATGCGACGCGTTCACCGTTGGACCAATTAATCGGTGCTAGGGATGTTCGATACCACGCGATATCACACGCGCGGTATCGTAAATCACACGCAGTATTACGTCTAATTATGCCGCCGCTTATATCTGCCTTGCATTAGCAAGAAATGTGATTACTGACTCGTTAACAGCGACTGATCAATTTCTCCACTGCAATTTTGCTCGAATCCGCAAAAGCCGTAAAAGAATTACGTTGATTCGCGTTGTTTGACAATAATATAAATTACAAATAAGTACAATTCAAGTTCTTGCGAAAAAATTGAATTTTATATTCTTAATGATTTCGTTAATTATTATAAGTAATTAAAAATATTTCGTGACACTTTGAGGCTTAAAAAAATCTGTTTCTGCCTGTACGCATAATTAACATTAATTACGCGCAATAAGCACATTAATTAATCGTTATTTAAAGAGGATTCAAAGCATAGAGAGATATCTGATACGTATTTTTTTCATACGTTTTTTTTTCTTTTTAAAGGTATATCGCAATAAAAAGTGGATACTGGTCTGGTTACCGACGACAGCTCGTTTCTCGAACTTTCTCTCGCGCGAAAGGGAGCGAGCTGTTTTTACGGAAGAAAACATAAAACTGGTAGATCGAGCTGCCACGTAAAGAAATATGTGGTTTGCCCGTGCATCATATGGAGATACGTTCTATATCAGCAAAGCGCGTTATTCTCCCGGCATACGTTTTGCAGTCGGCGACCTAGAAATCATAACCCGGCATGTGTGATTTTGCGCGAAAATGCGCCTCGTATCGCAAATAAAAAAAAAAGGCCGCTTCTATTTACTATCGCCAGGTTTAAATAAAACTATGTTTGCGAAATGAACAATCCGTGATCCACGTTATGTCTCTAAAGTTTCTCCTCCGTATCACACGCGAATTAAATTACACTTACCTCTCGTCCGTCGTGTCGAATTTAACTAATTAAGAAAATGGTAAATATATATTTTTTAAAATACGGAACTCGACTGTGTTATTGCGAATGAAAAAACAGAATTCTGGATCATCCTTATGGTAGTGCGTCAACATTGCGAGCCAATGCCGGGAAAGGAGCATCAGCACACTGACTTGCGACAACATATATATATATATATCAGTTGACTAAATGCACACTAACTCCGGTGTTCCGACCATTTTAATTATTTTTCCTTCGTTGCTGCTGGGTCGGGTCGAGCCGGGTCGCGTCGCGTCGCGTCGCGTCGCCCCGCCTCGGCGGTTCGCGGTAGTCCCGGGGAGTCTCGAGAAAATTACAGACAGCCTCGATAAATATTAACTCCGTAGCCGAGAAAAGGTCGTAGGATCTACGACGTCTCCGTCTGTCTCGTATACCGCCGTCCTGCCGTTCCGTTTCTGCCGTCCCGTTTGCCGTCCCATCCCGGTGGCTGACTGCCGTCGCTTGAATCCGAGGCCGGGGTTGCCGCGGCGGAGGCGGTGGAGCGACGAAATGCACCTACAACGGGGGGAGGGGGGAAAGAGGAGGTAATCCGTGGGGAGTTGCGACAAACTGGAAAAAGGATGGTCAATACCATCTTCGTGCAGAACGCTTGCTCCTGTTTATTCCTTGAGTTAAGTAGTACCGGTCGGTATGCAGGCGGCCGACGAGGCGGCGCGGCGCTTCGCACAGGGAAATCCCTGAAAGTTGTTCGTTCACCGCTGCGGATGGCTGCTACTACTTGCTGACTAGTCGATCGAGTCGTCGGTCTCGCGTACACGTTTCTTCTAGATTCCGTCCCTCGTAAGATCTTGACGAAAATCGCAATGAACTTTGCGCTGCAATTAAACGATTGCCCGTTAATTAATCGAAGACACAGACCAAGGAGTAAAATCGATATAATATTTCATTATCTCTCTTGTCCGTTTTCTCTTTCATATATTATACTGAATGCTATTGAATTGTATTTTTTAGATTGACGGCGTTATTTTTAGAGATGCTGCAGAGTTTTTACGCATTTTCCGCGCTTATTTTTTGTTCATTACCTGTTTTCTCATCAGAATGCGAAACAGTTTTATGGTTAAATTTCGCTTTTGGCGTTAGTTATTTCGTGGTATATTATAATGAAATAAAATGTAATATTACATTTTTCTATAGATATTTCCAATATAGCAAAAACATCCCGATAATAATAATAATAATGATAACATTTTTCTCCTTATTCGCCAGTACATTCCAGCCAAGTAAATTGTTTGCCGTAAATTTACGAATTATCGGAAAATATCGCACAATTGCGAAGTGGTTGTGCTTTTGTTTTCGCATCGATTCTCTTGCGTAAGGAACGGCATTCACTCGTGAATGCCGATTTTCAAATGCGCAAATCAAAGATTTTAATTGATTCCCCTCTGGTCTTGGGTGTCACGTAAACCGATTACGCATTTATTTCTATGTTAATAACCGTGCGACCGCAGCGTAATTTAATAAATTATTTGATTTAGTTTCTACGAGCTGTCAAAGTAAAACGCTGCCGATTATACCGAACTGCCGACTAAAGAGGAACGACCGAGCGCGCGAGTTTGCGCTTGTGCAGTGGAATAAGTATTACAAAGGAGAGCTTAGTAAGCGGAAACGGATTCCTATAAAATGCGATCGTTTCGTACGAAAGAGATAGCGTTTATCTTGCAACGAGTAATTTGTTGTCTTATTTATCTCCCTCAACATCGAGTGCTCTGTGGAGAGTGGAGATGTTAACGATAAAAATAAGATTAAGATAAAATGTAGATATATAATATACCAACACGCGGTATTACATCGTAAATTATATTTTTCTAAGCGAGTAATTCATTACTCGTTTGCATTTATTAAAATTATAATAAAGGGTATACGTTTCTCTCCCTCAGGAGTTTATCTGTCCTAATTAATCATTGGAGGACTTCAGAGATAATAACGTAACAGAATAGCCAAATTATGCGCGCAGTTTTCATAATGGAAAACGCGGATGAGCAATGCAGAGATTTACAAAGAAAGGATTGTGCGTTTTGCTTTAGCATTAACCCGGCGTCTTGATTTCGTCGAAAACGCCCCGCGGCGCAATATCGAGTAACAGAGGAGACGAAACGATGCGAAGGCACCTTGCCCTTTGATCCCGCCACCCTCGGAATTTCGTTTCATCTCGAGTATGCGCGCCGTTCGTTGGCCCGAGAGATGAAGCGTATCGCGGGCGTGAACGCGCTTAACGGTTACCCGTTATCGTAACGCGCGCGGAACGCGGAACCCGTTATATCAATTTCGGTTTTGTGGCCTCGGGGCGAAGTCGACCGGAAAGAAGATCGGGGCGAATTCCGGGAGAGAACGATGATGACGGCCCCGCGCGCGCGCGCGCGCGCTCGCGGCGCGCGCTCCACGGACGCAAATGAAAAGAGATTATTATCCCGCCATACGCAAATATGCGGGCCGCCCCGAATATGCACCTGCGCGGTGCACATTACGCAGTCTCTACCGCGATATTTTCTCGCTGCCCGCCGTCGCCGGGCATCGTTCTTTCGCGCCGGCAAAGTGGAGCGAACGTGCTCTCCGGCGGATACCGGCCGCGGGGAGCGAGAGACAGGGTAAAATTAGTTTCAACCTCTTGCGGTTCTCCTTCCTCAGCCCAGGACCGGATCTGTATGGAAACTAACCGCCTTCTGTTGCGGCTGGCAAGTGAACGGGTCAGCTGATGCAAGCTTCACGATTACATAATGCTCTAATCGAAAGGCCTGCGTGTTATTATTATTCTTAATAATTATTATTTTTTTATTATTTATTTCAGTCTTTGTACTTGTCTATTGTTAATTAGATAAATACCTAACAAATGAACGAGAGAGAAAGAGAAAGAGGAGGAGGCAGGGGATAATTATCTCTTCGTGCGATTACTCTGTTTATTAAATGGCCGGTTGTCAACACATTTAAATAAGCCCGGCGCAAACAAATCAACGAGTCGGCGCGCAATTGAACGGCGTGCAGCGCGCGCGCGGTTGCCCGGTCGATCGCGATTGTTCGGACAATTAGTCGAACACGAATAATGCCGCGCGCGCGAGAGTTCCGGCGCGAAACTGGATTTACGTGACTTCTGGGTCACGTACAAGTTGCACGTTCGCCAAAGCAACAATAGAATTATCCGCGTCGTGGACGCGCGCGTTCTGCGAAGGCAGCCGCCTTCGTCTTCGCAAACTTTGGCATAGCACGAGCCGACGGTCTTCTCGCTCGTGATTCGCCGAGCGCGTATCGATCTTAACGGGAAACGCGAGAATACGACGGGCTTTTAAGAGTTACGCGAACGCGCGCGGATTGTTTCCGAAGATGGTTCACGACCCGAAAAATCGGCGCCCGAAAAACGACCCGTAAATTATCCGCGGGAAATATAATCTCCGACAAGCGGCCGTGAAGAATTATCGTTTCGCCGATTCATCGATAACCGTACGATTGCACCGCGAAGTACGACGTTCCTCCGTCGTTTCTGACAATGCACGTATACAAGTGCCCTCAAGTTTTTGGATATCCCCGTAATCGCCTGAGAAACAGTATTGACACGTTCGAGTAGATAAGCGCGGATAACAATCCCCGACATCTCCCTAGTCGCGACCTCCCAACTTGCCATTGATTTATTGATGCGAGATAATTCATTCGTACTTCGATATCACTGTGTGTACAGTATGCGTGCTCGTAATTCTCTTTCTCAAACATTCTGCGATTCTTCTCTGGAATGTATGCCCGTCGCAAAACTCTCAAACTCAACAATTAAACATAAAGTCTAGATCTGAAACGGACAGAATAACGTATACGTGCTGGTTTGAATTTTACAAGCGGGATTCTTTTTTTTTTTTAAGCGGTATCTGGAATGGTATTTCTTGAAATATGCACAAAGCACAGACGCCAATCTGGAATTCAGGATGGAATTTTATATTTCGCTACTTAAACGCATAATATCAATAGTAATCACAATGTACACACAATCCCTTTTCTCTTTTGGACTTTGCGTTCTTTTGACCCTGTATTTTAATATCTTTTTACTTAATCCTAAGTTTGTGAAGGAAGCATTATTAAATTTACGTGTCCTAATTACATAAATTCGGTAAATAACTTTTTAAAGAAATCTGCTATTCGAGCTAATTTATTTCAAAGCGAGCAAATGTTGCTTTTATCACAAAATGCTAATCGTTACGATAATTACATTTAGTCGGCGTTTATCTAATTAGCAATCTAGCTCAGACATAAAATTATTAACATTTTCATAACAATGTTGATAAGAGATAAAACTTCCTTTAACATGTGTATAATTTATGGAAACTACGTCTTCGAGGAAATGACTGCAAAGGCGCCAATTTCGCGAACAGCGAGCCAGGGCTGTTGAGCGATGCACCGCCGCCGTCTCAAAGTAATAATAATGATAATAACAATAATAATATAATAACAAGTAGAAACGGGGGTAATGATCGCGCATAAATCGCTATTCAACATCGGGCGCCTCGGCGCTCGTCGACGATCGTCGCCGACTACGTGGCTCGGCGCATGCAGTTGCACCTGCCGGGCACGAGGCGCGCAAGCGCTCAGGTGCTACAAACCGCCGCACGGAGGTAAAACGACGCGCGGTCGGGCTTTCGTAGTCGGCATCGGCCATCCGCGACGCGAACTTTCATCCGGGTCGGCGGTAACGCGCGCGTCGTGGCGCGACTTACGAAGTTGTTGCGCGTTGTACGCCGACGTGCGTGGCGAGGTAGTGAGAGGAAAGAAATAGGCATTCTTTACCTCGACCGCAAATTTCGACGCGGCGCGACTGAAAAATGTGAGCAGTTGACTTTAGAATTCGAGACGTCGATCTTCGAAACTTTTGTGCGATTTGCGGATTGCCATTTTAGTGAGGAGAGATGGGGATTAATCCAAGCTGGAGTATAACACACATTTGGCTACACGCACTCTCGGATTAACTCACGCGCACACGCGCGTGCGAGGACGATGTCTTCTTCTCGAGAACGGTGCCGCACGGGCGAATTGAAATCGCGTTGCGTCGAGTGCGGGCACTGATTTTTATCTGTTCTCGATTCGCGCCCACGGGGCGTACGCCGTGCACGCGAATGGAAAAACTGTTTGGGAAAACAAAGGTTGCGGGCGGCCGAGAGCGTCGCTGCCTCTAATTTTAATTTCACTCGGCCGCGCTACGGCCGGTCTATAAACCGCGCTCTCTCTCTCTCGCGTTCTCTCGGGTTGCTCGATCGCGCGATGAAACCAGCCGGCCGGAAGAATTTCGATGCTGTCCCCGGAATTGCGGCGAGCCGCTCTTAACCCGGATAGAGCCGCGAAGGTAGGCTCAGAATACCGCGGTAGCGCAACCAATGCGGCCTCAAATCGCCCAGCAACGCGAATTAACGTACCCGCGCGTTTCAAAATAAACCGCGGTCACGCTAAAATTTCGATATCGGTCGGAGGCACGATCGCCAATGGCACGAGTTAACGAGGGTACATCATACCTCTGTCGCATAATACACGCAATCGGAAAATTCTCCCTGTATTCCGGAGAACGATAGCAATCATCAGCGGTGGTACCGATATCCTTGAATCGGTCAGCAATGCGAATTAATACGTGCAATTTGAAATAAATGTGGTTTCGCAAAATTTCAAACCAATCGCGGAATCTCGATCGTGAATACTATACGAGTTAATACATTCAGCTTCCTGCCGTTATACATATAACATACGTAACAGAATTATGTGGAATCATGTAAATTACAACGCAGTATGCTTGAATTAACTCACAATACAAATCAATCATGCGATTCGCAATAAATGCGGTCTCGCGAATTTTCAGTCGATTGGAGGCCTGGACATGTCTATCGTGTCGGCATACGTGGCAACGCGAATTTTCCTTTATCTGGAGAATTATGCAAATTAGGAGCGCGTGATCCGTACAGCTTACTTTACTTGATCGACATAGAGCCCATCGCTCATTCCCCGCAGACTCAATTATTCGATTGATTACTGACGAAACAAGGCTCTCTGTCGCTCGTAGAATTCATTTTCGAATAAAAAGAAAACGAGATTTAATATTGTACAATATAATAAAGTGTGCGACAAATTTTCTTCCAATTTTCTTTTTGTAACTATTAAATTCTTGCGTGATCCTTTTACGAAGTAGTCTTCAAAGCAAACTGATGAAATATTGGAGAAATACTTCACATTCATCGCGAATGCGCGTAAACACATACACACACACACACATACGCACGGACACACGTACAACCGAGATTGCTTGCTCGCGCGAAAGCATTGAAATTTATTAAGTCGTAAGGATACAAACGAGAGAATATCCGTTCGATGAATGCGAGCGCTGAATCGAGACACGATTATCGAAGCGGAAGCTTCGTCCCCTCGCGTTTTCGGCAAAATTGTGGAAAGCCGTGCTTAAATTGAGATCAAGAACTAAGGGTGGAAAGCACGAGGGTTGGATTGCGAAGTCAAGTCGTCGCTTATGAGTAAAACGAGTAAAGAGAAAGCGGTCGCTGCCGATCGGTGTGAATCGGTTAGAACTGACGATCGGTCCCGATTATGGGCGAGAAGAGCGAAAATGCGGAAATGCGGAGGGGTCGCGCGTCGCTTTGGTTTCGATTTTATATGCGAGATCGGGCAATTTTATCGAGCGTACCTGTCGATGCATATCGATGGGACGAGCTGTGGAAAGCGAGAGCTACGGAGAAAAAGGGGCAATAAGAGCAATGCGGCGGAGAGAGGCTAGAATTTTGCATTAGAGAACGTGATTCACAGTGTCGCGCAGATGGTAGTTATGGATAGCGACGAGATCGAAGTGACGATTGAATCGGTGACGGTGCAGTACCGGCAAATATTCCCGTATCGCGACCGAGGATCGCGCACGTGAGCGAAATTAGCGATCGGGCGGGATCGGACATGCGAAAAATTCACACGGCGTTAAGATTCAATGAATGCGCGAATTTGATCAACAAAATGAAATTTTAATACCGAAACTGTTGCGATTTTTCAACAGGTTGTTCAACACAGAGAAAAACATGAAGCTGCATCGCGTTAAAAAGTCTCTCGCATTCAGTTTAGGAATTTCTCTTTAACGGTTGGAAATAAGTCTTGCGTTCTTGTAAGCAAGAATTGAACGATATGGTATCAAGGATTAACGTTCAGTTGAAAGTTGAAAGGGAACCACCAATCTTGTCCAGGGGAATATTTACGGTATCGAATAAATATTTTCCCCCAGGACTGGCTTCTTAACTTTCATCGCATGATGGCGAAGAGGATGGTCTTGGGCGATAAAATCCTCTTCGTTTATTCATATCGTAATACCGCCGTCGGAAGAATTTCCTCAAGGCAAGAGTCGATATAGATACAATAAAAAAAGTACCGCTGGTGTGTGAATAAGTTAGGAACGGGTAGGCACACGCCGGCTCTTATTCGGACGTATCCGAAGGGGAATATTCGCTGACAAATCGATTCTCATGGGCCAACACACACGATCGAGCCGTCGAGCGTCGCGCGTGTGGGGCTGTGTTTCGCGCGGTCGCCTGCGCACGTGGGCACCAGAGGGAGGTGGTGGAGGGGAGGGGAGGAGAGGGGGGGGGGGAGAAAAAAGGGAACAAGGCGAATGCGAGGATAGTCTTGCCCGAATAAATAAACCATATCGGCCCTACAATTGCAAGTGAGTTCCGGCAGACCTTTTGAACTCTCGAACTTGGAATCATTTACGAACGTGTGGCGCGGCGAGGCCGTCGTGCGGCCTCGAGATAAATCGCGTGTGAAGGTATCGTACACGTACCGCGCGCGAACCATGACACGAAACAATATTTCTCGCTTCGCTCGCGGCCCTCTATATCGATATTGTGTGCCGCGTAAACTTCGTAATCGTGTTTAGGCTCGTCGAACTTTTCGTTTCGGCGTTCCAGCTTGCTTCTACAACTCAGTACCCTCCCCGATCGATGACGCGAGCCGTGAAGAAATGCGAACGTATAGAACGTGCATTGGAAATCGCGTACCAATCTCTATCTATACAAGTTTTGAAAATGCGATATATATTACCAGGTAGGCCAAACATCTATAGTCAATTCTAGCTTTCGGTGTCGAATGTCAAATGTATGTGGGGCACGGAAATTGTATTTCTGTTAATCTCCGACTGCCCGACGATGCTGAACCGTAAGATCAAATATGTAAGATCAAATATGCACCGCTTCCTGTAGAGTAACTTCGAATTGAATACTCAAATGTTAGGCCGAGATGCCGAAGAAAAGCGGTTGATTTCCGTTGCAGGGTGGGCTGCACGATGCGATTTGGATAAACGGGGCGATATACGAGAGCATGAGAGTAAACGGAATCCTCGGCAAGATACATCCCAATTATAAACACAAATCACTATTTCGAAGTTAGGCATCAGGTCAGCCTCGCTCGATAAACAGCAACATCCGGCCGTTCGATCTCCATACGCTCATTAGCAGCGACCGTTGTGCAATCCATGTGCGCGTCATCTCTGCATCCATCTATCTCTCCACCGTCTCTGTACGACGATCGATTGGCGAAGCGTGTGTGTTGCCGTGTCGCGTCGGCAACTTCCTTCTAAGAGCGTTGCTCTGTCGCGCGCGCGGTCGGCGTCTCGGCGCCGGACTTGCGACGCCCGGGACTTGCGAACGCAAACTCGCAACAAGTTGCATTTAAAATCCGCATCCACTGTCCGTAGGAGCAGTCCGTAGGAGTTGCGCGGCAGTTTCGCCTCTTTTCTTCTCCTCCCTTTCTCCTCCGCTCGTCCGGCCTCTCCCCCCCTCCCCCTCCTTTCCCCCGGAAACCCCGTCAAATCGCCGAGTATTCTTGACTGATTCGGGCTATTCAGACAAGAGCTCGTCCGAGATTTCCCCGTCCGCTCGGCCTCGGGATTATCCCTGAAATTCGTTATGAATTCATTCGGGGATACTACGCGGCTCGGTTCGAGTACCGTCACGGCGGTACTTCTTGGCTGTCTTGACAGCTGGTAATTATTAACGAGATTAACTCGCTCGTTCTCGGGGAGGAATGTGTGGGTGGAGTGAGTGGAACGTAGGTCGGTCGTCTCTATTTTTGGGTGTCGCGGCGCCGCCTCTGCCTTATTCATGCGCCTCAGTAATTTTTATGCGCGCTCATTAATTCGGTTCCGTCTTTACGGCGGTCGATCGTTGAGAGAAGCACGCCGTTTTCCTCGCAAACGCGAATTAAAAGGCGTTGCACTTTGACTTACGACTCCTCGCGACGACGGGGAAATCCAGTTAAGCAGCGGGCCACGTGGAATTACCGGAATTTCTCGACCGAAAGCTTCGAAGATGAAGAGCACTCGACTCGGTACGGAGCGAGCGCTTTTAGCACCTTACCTCGGTAAAGTAAAGAGAGCTGGTAGAAAGAGAAAGAAAACTTTCAGTCGTGAAAAATTTCTAACTGGCGGTGTAAAAGGAAAAATGTCGCCGGGAGGTCAGTTCCCACAAGAATGCGCCAGGATGACGGCATTGGTAATTGTCAATCCGCGGATATCGGGTTAGATTCTTTCAGATGTTTTCTCAATTGAGAATCAATTGAGAGATGAATTGATTATAGTCAGTCGAAATATTCCTTGGAAGAAGAATACGCGTCGCGAGTGAGCGGCGAAGTCGGCGAGTAAATGCATGCGGAAATAAGGAGACCGCCCCTCAACTGCGTATACATTTCTTCCCTGGGTCAGACGCACAATGAAAACACAATAACCCGCGGCAATCATTAAATTTAATTGACAGTGGAATAACGTAGAAGCTCGCCGCTAATTAAGACCGGCGCGATGGGCATTCTCGCGCGTGCCTGACGAGTTCGCCCCCTTTTTCCACCTTTTTTTTTTCTCTTTCGCTATCAATTCTGCAATTGTCTCTAACGCTATGGGATGTCCATGCACAACTCTTTTCCGCTTGAACAAAACCGTGCCGCGAACGCGCCTCCGAACTACCAGCTAACGCGTTGATGGTGATTAAATTCAAATAGGGTAGTTGGCAGTTTCGTATATAAATGGGACAACACGGTGATTATCCAAATAAGCTTCATTATCTATGAAAATAGGATTAAATAGTTATTATGAAATTAGAAAATAATGAGCGTGTAATTAATAACTGTCAGAAAATTAAGAGCGATGATCATTAACTTTTTATTACGTAATTATCCCGTTGATCCACTTATTGAAAATGCTCATTTAAGCTCCCGATAGATTCTGTAATCAATTTTGCGGAATTTTAAAGTAATAACACGAGATTGCGCTTTGAATTTTTGGCCAAAGACCGGATCGATTCTGAACGTTTCGTGAGATTAATGAATCCAAGTTGTATCGAATTAATCCTTTTGACGTGAATCGATGGGAGGGTGTTCGTGTTGACGTACACCTCTCGCGCGGTATCTACGCTGCGCGTGTGGACAAAACGCTTTCGTTTCTTCTGTCATTATTATTACGCGACATTTCTGTGTGACGTTCAGGAAGAAGAGATTTGTTGGCAAGATCGCCGCCAGACGCCGAGGAAACTGGGTGAAAATTACGAATCGTGGACCGGAGGATGCGCGAGCGCCGTCGAGCGATGGATTTTATGCTGCTGCTCCTCGTGATGCTGCTGAGGCAAGAGGGTGAGTGCTTTCACTTACGCGAGCTGCTGCGCTTTCGAGCGCACGAACGCACACCGGTCTCATCCCGTGAACGCGTGCTGTCCTTCCGTTAGGTATATCCTCTTTAAAGGATAAACATCCTCCTTCCACTCTTCCCTCTCCCTCTCTCTCTCTCTCTCTCTCTCTCTCTCTCTCTCTCTCTCTCTCAGTGATGACTTTCTTTTTTTACTCACCCTTAAGGACGCTAACTATTGCGCTATATTTTAAACACGTGCTTCGAGAAAGCCACAAAGCTGTGAAAAGACCATTCGCGAGAATCGGTCTCGCTCGTGAAAATCCCTTAAGCGTTAAAACAGTGATGAAAATCCAATTGCATTATATATATATAGGTATATATATATATATATATATATGTATGTATGTATGTACATATCCTTTTAAACTGTCATGCAGCGCGAGTCTGACGCATTGAAACATCTGTTGGTTGAATTGTTCATTATAAATATGCGTACATTTCTGCTCATTACGGAAACAAGTAACAAAACGTAGAGACGTGTCGTCATTCTCCAACCTATTAATACAGATCTACGCTATTTGTAGAAATTAAACTGATTCTGATATTAATTACATTATTCAGTTATATTATTCAAATTGATGATTGTAATTAAGATATAATATGAGATAATTTCTGTGTGTACATCTGTGCTTCGTGTAGTAACAATCTTTTCTTCGTGTATCTACCATGTTATTACGATAATGCAAAATTTTATCAATTAGATATTATTACCTAATCGATAAATTATATAAAAGTTATTATCTTAATTAGAGCCAGGTGAATTACATTATTATTTTTAGCGAAACAAAATGGAGTAATGCTATTTACAAGAATTATTAGGAACTACTAAAATTTTCATCAGCGCAGAGTGCGAGAAATAATTAAATGAACGCGAGTAAATACAGTGTGAAACGCAGCTATGCATCACCATAATTTGTAATTACGTGAAATAATCCGGCTTGGATAGAATTGCAATCGGAAGGGATAGTTTTCACCGAGTTGCGCGGCTATCATATCGCAAATAAAACGTCGCTGTTGAAATTATAACTTAATAATAGCGTGCTTGATGCCACTCAATTCCACCGCAAATCAGACAAATTACCGGGGCCGATAAAACATACGGGGCACTTCGTAACGATATCAAAAGCGACGTTCGCAAACTGATACCGTGACATTTCACGTACGAATTACAAACTCCGGCTTGATACAGAACACCAATCAAGCTTGTAGACGATAGTTTCGCTTTCCTCGCTCGATCTGTCTTTAACAGTCGGGCTGAAGATCGTCGTCATTAGCCGGCCCCCTCTGGCTAAGGTATATATAGTTCAATGGGTCTATCACACGAAGAGCATAACAGCCGAAGATGCGTACGTTGCAGACGGTGTATATAACTCATAGAGGTTCTCAAACTTTAATATCCCGACTCCGCCGCCGCGAGATACATAAATTTATTTAAAGCTTTCACGACGGCGCATAATTTGGTGCGCGATAAAGCGTAAGTTTTATGACGCGTCTCGGGATAATGCTCTTTAAAAACAACCAGCGCGTAATAAGAATACGCAAGTTGCATAATTCACTGCGAAAACGACGTCTGCGAAACGATTGCGTTTCGTAATAGTCCAGACGTTCGCGTCGGTATGGAATTACGATGCGCATCTTTCTCTTGTTTCAACAAATATAACATGTTTCTTTAATCGTAAAAAAGTTGTATTTAATTTACACGGACGGATGATTCAGAACGATCAGAAAATAAATAAACCAACTTACGATACTTGCTGGAAAAAGCATCACTAAAAACTTAATGAAAGATATTTATACTTTATTTCCGTTAAATGCTATAAGACACGTTCTGCATGCTCTCCGCTGCAATTAAGAATCAAATAATGCGCGATAACTTCTTGGTTTTCCGGAAAGCAATTTGTATCTTTTTTCTCTCTTTCTTTTTACGGCAACTGACTAGAGAATTCAAATTGCTAGTAGGACATATAAGTAACATCTTGAGAGTCACTGACGTACATATACCGTAGCCTACAACCCATCTCTGTACTAAAGTTTCCTCTACCATTCTATACCCTGCAAGTAGCTGATAGCTCTTGTAATTTCCAAATGGCCGTTTCCCATCTCGTTTGTGCCGTTCTTTTTTTTTGATGATCTGTTCTTCCTCTCTCGGTTTAGTCCTCAATCTGAACGTGCCCTAACGAGGGCGAAAGGCTAATGGTTGTGAACTCGTTTTAAGAGCGAGAAACGTAAGGAACAGTTTAAAAATGACGGTGTTTCTAATTACATTCCACCCGTTCCTTCTCGGTTATCACAATTCCAACGAGGGTGCACGCAGCGCAAAAAAAAAGACAGAAGTCAAACGAGGGTGAATAAGGAACTTGAGGAGAAAGAGAAAGAGGAAGAAAGAGAAAGAGAGTGAGCCAAGGGGGGGGTGCGCGTTGAGTAAGAGACCAGAGTGCAGGATGGCTGGGATTTATTACGTTCCGGTAGGCGGCCGAGGGAGAGGCGTCGAGGAAGCGAGCGTTACACCGTGGCGGAATAAAAATCTCACGTTAAGGCAAGGCAAATGGTGTAAAAGTCAAAATTAAATGGGCAGAGACGAAACGAGCTCCGGTTTAGCAGTTAAAAGGTTACGATCGGCGAGAGATTAAGTAACCGCGGCGAATGCGAAGATGCTCTCTATATCAACCGCCGGCGAATATATCTGGCGGGGATCACCTGAGAATTTTGCCTTCGTCACGTCGGCGCGTGAAATAACGGCGTGCGGTTATGAAATCTCGCGACAGTAAAGTTTGACGTGTACGTCTCGCGAGCGAAGAAATCGAATAGAACGCCAGTCTTCGTAAAAGGAGCAACAAAACTGACATAATAATAAAATAAACATGTGGGCCAGATGGGGGCCGATGAATTTTCGCCTCCACCAAAATTACTTTTACCCAATAAATGCAGATAAGATAATCGCAAGAAGTGATGACAATCAATTGCGAATATAATATTAAATATTTTGCTTATTCCGATTTTATTGACAATTTCCGTAATCGATCATGAAAGCAGTATAGAGAGCTTAAATAAACTGGATGTAAAGGAATACGAACTTAAACTAGATGCAAAGGAATACGAGAACGTAGAAACGAACTGATAAAATAATAAAGAAACTGTGCTACGTTCTTTCTCGGGAATCGTACAGAGAGCTTTTTTTATATCGGCTGTATCCTCGGCAGGAAATGAAAAGCGTTTCGACCAAAGAGAGTAAAGTGCATCGCCCCATACATATCAATATGGAGAGCGTGTGCACCACCGATGTACCTGATATAAAATTTTAAAATTGTGAACTTGAAGTCTATATACATATACAAAGCGAGTGCCCGCGTTGAGTTGGTTAGCATAAATAAATAAAAGATGCGTCGAACACTCCGGCGTGTCGGAGGCTTTCTCTCCTTGAATAAGTCGTCCACGAAAATCACAAATTGATGGCGTAATTAGACAATTAAAAAAAATTAGAAGAAGTATCAATACATCTCGTGGCTATTAAATCTTAAAAAGTGTTTGACAACATATATATAATTATGTTTTATATTTATTTTCGATATCTTGAAGAATCTCTCTTTTAGCTTTAAACGCTTAAAAAATTATATTTGATAAGAAAAATGATATTTAAAAGTGACAAAATTTTCTGAATTAATAAAAGTTTACATCTGTGGATGAAAAAAAATGTTTTGCAGCAGTTTGATCTACGATTTCTGTGCGATATTTTAGATTGCTGAACTGCTGCGAGAGAACTTTTTGCTTTTGCATTTGCAGATAAACTTCTATCAATTCAGAAAACTTCGTTCTTCTCTTTCTTTTAAGTATAATAACTTTTCTATAAAGCTGTCTGTTATAAGGGTAAATTCTATTATCATTGATATTAGATATAATAAATTCTTTATTATGAATGTCTTTATTATTCATTATTACGTTTTCGATTTCATTTTGCCGATATATTTTTTATAATTATAAATGTGAATTATTTTCTGCTACGAGATACTTTTTATTGTAATAAGTACTTTGCTTCGTCGTTACGCAAATTATTGGTCCCGACGAAACGACAGGCATTAGTAAGCAATTAACGCGCGCGTGGCAGCGAGCGTTAACAACCCTGTTGTGTCTGTTATTTGGGTGTCAAGAGACGATGCATCGAAGAGAGGTTGGTAATTAAATTTCCTATGGGCAATTTGTTTTCGTCTTGTTTGCTCAGTCTCAAGGCTTTTGGACACACGACACCGCGCGTGTGCGCAAACACGCGGGTCAGTGCACAAAGTTCTCCGATTTACGACGGTCCGGAAGCGACGAGCGACTCATTTAACGGCGCGCGGCCCGTCGTAATACCTACTTCGCAGAAATTGAGATTACCGAGTACTCGTTTTTACAATGATATAGCGATAATATCAACGCATGCATCTCGATCATGCACAGTCACGTACGGCCGCGTGTACGAATGAACATTTAATCAAGACGGCAGATCAGGAGATAATATTTATGATTTCTCGAATATGTATAACATCTTGGAGATCAAGCGGCGTTAATCGTTATAATCGTAAATCTGTAAAAAAAAAATCCCCCACCGGAAATCAGTTTTGCCAACAGGTGTGCGCGGTTACATAACACGCGGGACCGCGAATTAAGCGATCGCCCGAAACGATACACCGCGCACGTTATAAAGTGCCCTGCCGTCGACAAGCTCGGCAAATTGAAAAATCGAAGACCGAAAACTGACGCCCGATTCGGAAGGAGAAGAAAATACAGGCGACGCGCCCCAGGGCATTCCGGCATTCCGCCGACAATACCGTATGCATTTTCGCGTCCCGATGTAATAAAGCTGATGCTGAAATGCGCGAAACTTAATTTCCCGTCCCTCGACGCGGAGGCTGCTGGAATTTGAATTTTTCCGCGTGGTCTCGTATTCACGTCTAGTGAGAAACGGTTCGGTTTTTCAGGGAGAAAAAGCACACGGGCGCACAAAAATGTCGTGTAGAGCGCAAAAAAGCGCGAGCGGAAGTTCCGCTTCCAAAAATCCGATGCTTCTCGCGTTGAACATTCGCGGGCTCTCACATTGATGGCTAACTCCTTCGCGCGCGATGAAAATATGTCAAAGGAGCGGAACTACCGAGTGTCGCGCCGTAATTTATCGATCGGGTCGCAGAGAAAAAAAGATGAAAAATGGAGGCGCGCGAAGGAAGCGCGGCTGGATGATTGACGCGCGTAACGAAGATGAATTAAAGAGCGGGGCCGATTTATCCGGATGGCTATCGCGGAGGATCCTCGACAAATTTCCTCGTTCGCCCTAATACGAGAGGCGGATTTGCAATGCTGTCATTCATAAACGTGCAAGAAGTTGCCAATAGTATCATAGGATATGAAAAGGGAAAGAATAAAATGAAAATATTGAAATAATTAGATAAATTTTTAGAAATGCTATCTGAAGCGGATCTTAACAATAATTGTGTGAATCTTTACAATTATTTCCAGTTCAGGTAAACTGCGTGCTGAATATTTGTCGGTCTTGAAACACAGCTCCAAACTGAATCCGGACTACTTAATATCACAAATTAAATTGACAAGCAATTTAATAATTTTTGATGCCAATAAGCATCTTATTAAATTCTGTAGAATAATTTATTGCAAAAAATATTACCTCAGCCATTCCAGATTTAGTTTGATCTTTCGTGATCTCGATTAAGCTTCATATTAATGGTTAAAATAATTATTTTAATACGATTTGTATAATGTAATGTAATAATAATTTGGCAGCAAAATTAAAAAATTATAAAATATTTTAGTAAATTAAATAAATTTATTTAATTATTAAAACATTTAAAACATTTTATTATTAACATTTAAAATATTTTTAATTATTAAAATATTATATGCGTAAAATTTGTCGCTATAAATTGCCCAATACGTGTAAATGCTTCTGGCCAGACCGCTTTGAAATTCTCTCTCCGTTTCGTTCGCCAGCGAGAATGTAAACGTCCAGGCGTGCCGGACTTAAATCGAAAACGCACTCCAACGAGGCGAGTTATATCGCTTCCTCGGCCGCGCGACTCGCCGCCTCCCTAGAGCAGCCAGTCCGTTCGCCTGATGAAGATAAAACGGGATAATTATAGAGCCTATCGGGGATCGCGGCGCGGCTAAATTTCGTCGGGGCACGCGAGACCGTCGAACGTTGGGCGCGGCAATAAAGGGAAAACCGGAGCTTCGGTGGCGGCGTGGCGGCGGCAACGGCGGTGGCGGTGGTGGCGGCAGTGGCGGCAGTGACGGCGACGAAAAAGAGACCGAAGAGAGAAGAATAAACCCGCGGACGTGCATAGTAACGGACGAAATAAAAAACCATGGTCGAGAGCGTAGAAATAGAGACCGGGCGCGAAAGAAGCGAGAGACGCTTAATTTTTCATACGAAACGGTTGCATCTGCGTTCGGCCGACCGCGCGTGCCCCACGGCCTCGCTAATTATTTCTAACTCATTCTTTTTTCATCCGGCTACCCTCTATTTCGTGACTGCCGGATGCTGCTGGCAGATGCGGTTATCGTTGCCGTTGTTGCTGCCGCCGCGCCGTTGCCGCTCTCGTACAACTCGGAGGTCCAAGACGGTCGCTGTCGCTGCTCGCAAAACTTCTCCCTCGCTAATCGTCCCGGAGCACGCGAATTCCACCTTCCGTCCCGCATCGCGTTTTCTCTCATTTTTCATTTTGTATTATCGTATTCTACTCCGAAGAGAAAAACTGAGCTAACCCGCAAACACCATTAGGGTGATGTTATCAGACCTATCGTATGATAGCAATTGAAGGAACCTCGGGAACGAGCACTTATGAGACGTTTTTAGTGGAAAAGCACTGATCGGAAAATAGTAGCACTCGTCTGAATGTTTTGTATATTTTAATATAAATCATTTTTGTTATAAAAGTATGATTTTTAAATAATTTTTTATAGTAATGTGTATGCCGCTGTTTTGAAATTAAAATCTGTTTTAAAGATTTCATGCAATTAAAAATGAATTAAAAGGCGCATAGTTGATTTCCCCTCTTTTTCTCTGGCTCTCGCAAACTTTGTGTTTTTTTTATTTTCTCTTACAAGAGAAAAAGAGGAAGATTCGAAGAAGTTTGTTCGCCGTAAGAGAAAAACTATCGATTGCAAATCGCAGTTTCAGTAATTACCCTGACACAAGCTTTCGCCAAAGTGAGGCAGTATCGTCAAATTCTCGTTGGCTAAATGTACGCCCTAATAGCTTCCCTCCACCTCTGATCTGTCGTATCTACTTTCTCCCTTCCTCTCGCCTCTTTCTTTCTCTATCGCGTTTATTCCCTTAGCTTTCGTGAAAAGGCGCTCGACCAAGTGCGATCTCAGCACTTTCCATCGTCGTTTCCCCCGGTGTTTCGACCTACTCGAGACGGAAACGAAATGTCCTCGATGGGTCAAGCACAAGTTTCGTCCTCTTGCTGAAAAAAAGATGAACGGAGTACAAACGGCTTCGAAAACTTTATATCTCTCAAAATTATTTTTTTACTAAAAAATATTTTGAATCTCAATGGCATCTGGAAATTGATTCACCCAGTTGATTTTGCACACGGATGGAAGAGAGAGAGAGAGAGAGAGAGAGAGAGAGAGAGAGAGAGAGAGAGAGAGAGCAGTATTATCATTTAATGCTCAAGAGAGTACTTTTCTTAGCTCCAATTTTAACATTCACGAAATTCCTATTGCACACCTATTAATCTTCTTGACGCTGAAAATGATTCTAAATTTTTTCTTTACTCTCGCGTAAAATCGCGTCCATATATACTGCTGCAGTAAAATTCTATTTCACGCTACATTTTTAAAACGTAAGAAAAATAAGGAACTGTACGTTGGAACCGCGCACAGCCTCGTCATCGAATAATAATCAGTGGACGAAAGAGCGCGTTCGGTAATAATGGCTGAGGAATTTTCGACGATAATACTACATTACGGGATCCACGTTCGATTTAATTTTCGCGATTTTTACTTTCTGGATGCTAATGGCACCAGTTTAAAAGTCAGCCTCCCCCACCGTCTTTATCGGTAACTTCTTTCATTATACGAATAGTTACGCTTGCATATTTTATATCTCCCGACTTTTACTCCCAACCAACCTACTTTTTTTTTTCTCACCAGTTCCGTACTTTGTTACCTCTCCTCGCCTTCCCCCGATTTCTGCCCCGCTTCTCGTATAAAGCTCCTTTCGCGGTGGAGGTAAATTTAAGTCTCGATCTAACGACTCCGCGAGAAAATCTTCGCGATCATGGAGCAATCGAAGGCGTTCATTTCCGCCAAACGCGACGCCGAGAACTATTACGTGTCGCATTACGAACATGGCATTACGGGGGATGGGAGGAGGGGGGGGAGGGGAGGGGACGCGGCTTTCAAATCGCGGGATCGAACTCGCATCGGCGCTTTAATCGACGACAAAATCGATACGCTTGCCAATCCACGACCAAATAATTGACATTATATAAAGTATTCAGGTTGCAATCGCCGGGGTCGTTTAAGCCCGGCGCTCGTGCGGTAGTAATTTTCAATTCCGCGGGAAACGAAATGTCATAACGTTGTCACGCGAAACGACGTTAATGGTGAAACAAAGTGACGGGTTTAAAAGGGTGTAACGGAATGCAAAATTATCGGTGAATTTGTCAGAACTCAATTTAAAGCAATTTGCGCTTGCTCGTGCGCGAGCGCGCGCGCGCGCGCACGCTTGACGTTTTCCCACAAATAAACAACGAAGCCGAACGACCGGATATTACTCGAACAAGCTTATATTACATTTCTCTCGCGTATATCTGTGTTATATCCCGCCCCCTTTTGCGATGCGCGTTGATGTCTGAATTGGCATTAATGGTGCAAGGAAGAGCATTGTTTTCGCGGATTACCGAGAAACTCGTGTTACCTGATACGATAAAGACGGAATATTAAAAATTGTATAAAGAAATATGGTTAAAGCTCGATCGGTTTATCGCAGTGTGCCGTCGAGCACTATTTTCAGTTCATCGCGCAGAATAGCTTCATCCTGCATTATATTATACGTTTAAAGCAGATTAACGAATATCGATCCGCAATGTAATTTCGTTACCGTCGTCTGGCCAGTTTAAAATCGCTTGCATGACTAGAGAGATAGGATTTACGATCTTTTGAAATATGATTTACGTTAGCATTTATCGTGGTAACGAACTTCAAAATAATATCGGGACGGATGATGCCGAAATTAATTTCATCTAAACGGATCCCTCCGTCATGTACCTACACGTACGCGACAGCTTTGTATCGACTTGTGCACAGACCGACTGACACACGATATAAAACGGTCTAATGAAGATTCCGCTCATTAACATCTGACTAACGAGCGCGTTCCGACTGAAGAACCGCACGACAAGAGTATTAAGCTCTCTCTCCGCCTGCTCGCGGCACAGTTGTGTGTGCCTGATCTCACAATCGGATACCTTTATTTCTTTTTGTTTTCTTTCATCCGTGATTTTCAGCGCACGGTCCCGTGGTCTCTATCCGTCGGAGAGCAGGGGCCCGGGCGCGGCGTGGCGGTTCGACGGCGGCACCAGCAGGACGGACGATGTAATTAAAGGTGACACTGTCAGTGCGCGGCAGGGACGCGCAGTCGTACAATTACGACGAATAAAATTTAACGAAGTGTGCATCACGCGCCCGGTGTCACTCGCGATTCGCGCACGTGGTTAATTAAGCTCGCTCGCTCGTCGGCCCACCCCGGGTAACTTGATCCGCGCGCGCGATTCCCAGTCCACCGAGGTATGTAAATCGAGTTCTGCCGTTTCCTATGGCCTGGATCGTATAATTTTCCACCCGCGTCCGGGATCAGAGAAAAATAGCGGGGAGAACGAGAGAGAGAGAGAGAGAGAGAGAGAGAGAAGTGAGAGGGGGGGGGGCAAGAAGACGAAGGAGAGAAAGAGGGAAAAGGGATAAAGTGAAAGAGAGAGGAAAAACGGAACTCGACGATCTCGTGTTCGCGAAGGTATTTTCGTTTCGGTGGGATTGCGGAGGCTTTAGTCCTCCGGATTATATTTCCATTACGCTGTTTGCCGAGTAAGTTACACTCTAATGTTACGCGATATATATATATAATGCAGAGGATAATCCCGCTAAGAAAGGAACCGATTAACGGCGAAACAATTCGCGCACGCGATAGCGGAACGCCTCTTTATTATACACGTTGGAGTGGCCGCGATAAGTAAACCGTTCATTTCACGCCGCGTGCATTATATCCCGTTTCTCGCATTGGAAGGGGAGAATATATTTAATCCTCTGATGGGAATGCACAATCCCCAATCGTAGGAAACAATCACCACGCGCGAGAGAGCTCATTTTAAATCCGGCAGTCCACAACGCGCGTCCCTTAACGACTCTCCTGTTAACGAATACACGCGTGTCAAGCTCTCGTCGTTTTATCGACAAACATGCCAAATTGAATCTGCTCGCGGTCCATCTTCGTCGTTCCCGCCGCCATCGCGATGCGGAAAATTCCGCTCGTGCTTCGCCGAACCGCCGGAATGTGCTCGGGATCTTGTTACGGAGTTTAAAATGTAACGCTGACTGCCTGAATCCCTAGGGGCGGGAGGGGGGGTCTTGCTTTCTTTTCTTCGTCCCCTTCTCCCAGGCATGCATTCCCGTTTCCAATTAATTCCTCTATTTTCTTTCGACCGCATTCCTCCACGGCGGCGGGACGTATACGTACGGAGGAGGAGCTCTGAGAATTAGTCTGGTAAAATGTATTCCGAGCGTTATCGCCGCAGTTGTATATATTCCGGGCTGCTTCCGGTAATAGCCTTCACGTTGCACATTGTGCCGACGAAGAAATAAATCGACGAACTTACGGGTCAGCGGTAGCCCAACTTTTCTGTAAATTTCGGAGCGACTTCGTTTGTCTCGGCAGAAAAATAATTTACGCTTTTCGCGTCAAATCCTTACCTCTCTCTCTCCTCCCCCCCCCTCCTCCTCTCCATCGCGCGCTACTGCCGCGTTTGTGTTTTTTCAGACTGACTCCGCCAGCGCGAATTAATTTCTTCCTCGTTTTTCCAGTCGCAGACTTTCTACAGATTTTCATTCTGATCGTGTCTCGGCCAAAAGCATTTTCTGTTTCCCCATTTCAATTTCTCGTCGCGTCGTTCGAGATACGCGACACTTAAATTTCTTTCGCGCCAAACGTGATTACGCGATTCATATCATTCCGTCACGCAAACAGATGTTTCGCGAATTCACGTAGCCTCACGTTATATCAAATCATGCAGAGCCTGGAGTCGATCGAACTTTCGGTGCTGTGTCAATTTCAAGTTGCGCGACTTGCGTTAATTCCCTGTCACACTTGCGATAATGAGATACACAGATAAAATATAGCAACAATTCACATTTTTTAAGTCAACAAATAGTCGAATGAAAAAATTCATGATGCACAGAGAAAAATAAAGTCTTTCGCTTAGCTTTTCGCAAAGATATTTCTATCTTTGCATCTCACTTAACTTCAAGTTAATTTGCGTAGAAAAAAAATTAAATTACGTATCCTTCAGATGTGTATATGCGATTAATTAAAATTAATTACTGCTTCTGTAAATATAATTCTTAAAAGATACTTTTTATTTTTCGTGTAAGCAACGATTCGCCGGAAGCTAAGCTGCCACGCAAAACGGGGCAACGCGCTATATTCGCATTCCGGTGTAATTAGAAATAATACTTCCCAGCGCGGAGACCGCAACGACGAGAGCAGCGTAATGTTGGAAGTGCACGGCGGCAAAAGAAGACCGAGAGTGCAAAAGCGTGATACGTAAAATGTAAATTTCACGCATTCTTATTTTTTCTCGTCGCGGCGCAGCAGCGGCGCATAACACTTTTTACGGGCTGTACAATGCACCGGGCAAATTTGAATCTACGGTCGAACAGAACACGCGGGAATATACTTTAAACCCTTCGCATAATTACTCGTAACAGGATATAAACGCGAGCTCTAGTTGGTCCCAGTTATTTACGCCGAATCCGACTTTGGCGCACCTCGCGCGCCTCTCTCTCGCGTCCCCGTATTTAATTCCCGCGAAAATTGTTGTATATGTGTCTAATTACTAGACCGGATGACAAAAAGCGTTAATCTGGATATGTGAAATTATCTACGTGCGCCGCGCCTTGCTATGCGATTCGTTTACAATACGCGTCCTTGCTAAATTTCCGCAAATTTTCAAGCCATTAAATATTAACGACACTAGTAAAGCAAATAATGCATAATAATGACTATCGTCGCTCATCAAGTCATTCAAAGTTACTACACCTCACGTGGACGTCATACACGACAATGATATAACGCTCATCGAGTATAGGAGGATAAAATTTATAATGAACTAAACGCATAAAAAATTCTCGGCTTTTTTTTCCTTAATTATTTTCGCACTTGCTTGTCGCTCCTTTTATAATCGCTATATATGAATTTTGCACTAACGTGTAATTTGTGACTCGTTTTCATTTGCCATTCATTTTGTGTTTCGTAACGAGGGGAATTCACATCATGTAACGAGAGAAAGAGAGAGAGAGAGAGAGAGAGAGAGAGAGAGAGAGAGAGAGAGAACCCAGTTTTCAAAGAACCACTTTTGTCTGGTGCTGCCGTCCGTAACATTTCGCTGAATTTTTAGGGGTGCTCCGTGATTTGCAACGGATGCGAGAAATTTCATATTTCATGAGAGTCGGCACACGCCGCTCTCGGTGTGCTAGCACCGCTCTCGTGCTACTCGGGATAAAAATTTACCTCTCAAGATGCCTCGTCTACTTGTTGGTTTCCGACAAAATTTTTCTAAAATGCGAGAATATTATGGTTGAAATTTATGAAGCGCGACCACCAATCTTTGCTAGAAACAGGCACGGGTAAGCGAAACGACACGGGGCATTTTGCAAACGCCGTAAGAACGAAGCGGTGGGAATCTGGCCATGGTCCAGAATAATCCCGAATTCCGTGGACGATGTCTGCTCGCCGAAAGTAAAGCCATACGTTTGACGTCTCCTTTCCGCGGCGTAAGTCGGTCATCCGACAATGCTAGGCGGAGGATATATGATTACGAAGGACCGTAGAAGAGAAGAAGATTTTTCCAAATGTCGGATTATGTTTATTTTGATTAGACCTATTCCGATTTATAACATTGAGGTTTACGCATAATATATAGCTTTTCACAATCGGTAATTCTAGAACATCTTTACATATAAATTAAATGATATTTAATTCGCCTGTACACGCACCACATTTCTATAATAATAATAGAATAAATAATAACGACAAATAATAACACTAACGGTAACAATGGCAAACATGTAGCATGTTGTACGTTACTATAATAATCGATTGAAAATGATATTGATACTAATTATAATAACAATGACCATGAACGTAAATTGAAATTTGTAGGCCGTTATAATAGACGAGCACGCACAGTAAGCTATTAAAGTATGTTTGTCCAGTGCTCGATAAACGTCCACATGCCAGTCGAACGAGCAATGTACGATGGTATTTATGCGCCGTAATTTTAATACGCGCATCCATTTTCTGCTAGAAGATGATCTTATTAGCATTGTTATCGCGACTGCAATCCTTTTTATATGTTATATCAATTACGATAACGTGGTAAACGTTCAAAAAGTATTATAGGAAAAAACTGCATGATTTAGTATTGATATTGCAACGTTTCTGAAGCACTGATAGGAATTGCTGTTATCAATAATGGGAGTATAAGCGTACTCGCATAAATATAAAATGCGCTCGAATATTATAAAACATGCATTTGCCACCATGCTCATTCTAATTATACACACGTTTTGTTACGCATATGTGCGTATCATTATTTTCAGTCGATAAATTATATTACATCAGAAATGCGAGATACATGGGTCTGTATCTGCGATATAATACTTGCGCGCGATATTAACTCGGGCAAAAATTTAATTTTACACGGTACGTATTAATAATCGCAATACTGTCTTCGCTTCTAAAATTATTTTCGAAAACTGATATTAATGTCATACAGAAATGCATAATAATAAATTAACAATTTTGCATAATAAATTAATTAACGAAATGATTGTAATTCCCCGCGGACGTTTTGATTTAAATGTCTAATTTTCTAAAATTTACATTTTATTTACACATTAAATGACGCGTTATTAATGACGCGGTGAAACGTTTTTATGAAAAACACTCTCAAAATTCGCGGGAGGACTTCCCGAATTAAGGATTATCGCCGAGCGCACAGTACAGCGTTGCAATAATAAACGCGGCATTACCAATATGGTTGTGCTCACAGTCGGCGAGTAATATGCGGTTATTTACCGTGATCCCTCATTAAATATTCAAATGCATCGAGCGACGTTGGCCGGGCGATACCCCGCGCGATGAGCGATCAGTGGCGCGTATAGAACCGTCGCACGAAAGCACTCGAAAACTTGCTCTCTCTCTCTCTCTCTCTCTCTCTCGTGGATGAAAGCACTCGAAAAGTACGCGCGGCACAAGCACATGAAATCACACGACAATGTAATATCGCCCTTCCTTGACAGGCGCGAAACTTAATCACGCGACCGGCGAGATTTTCTTCTTCCTCTCTTTTCTCTCCCTTTTTTTCTCTCTCCCTCCGACCATTTTCGACACGCGAAGTGCGGTGGTAATATTGTTACCGCGCCGTAAGATGTCGACCCCAAGGACCATGGTGATCGGTGGACCGTGGTTTCTCGGATTTTACAAGGCGCCTTTATCGCGCGACGCTCTCCACAAATCACCTGGAATCGCCAATTTAAGGAAGCGACGCGAAACAGCACCGAGTATTCGAATCTTCTCAGCTGCACGTACCGAGGAATGTAATCTGGCGAATGCGAATTCTCGCGGAAAGTGGCTCATAGGTTTCGGGCTTCTAAATCGCCTTCCCTCCTCGCTGTAATGGCTGTTCCCTGCGTTAACTCTAACTCTCCATGCTGTTAAAAATATTAAATGCTGGGAATGATAAAAGAGTCCATGTTAACAGCCCTACGAATTCTCTCACAAATAATGGTGGAAGATAATATCCTGATAAGGACAATCTTTAAACTGCTGCATGACCCAAATTAATAATAAACGAATTGCTTAATAAATGTTTGCTTATGTTTCTCATCACGTTTGTGTTCATTAAGCCGCTTCTATTGATCGTCATAACAATTAATGTGACCTCATTGAGACATTATGAGAGGGAGAGACGTAAACCTACATTCGATGTTAAATTAAAAATATATTAACCGACATTATTGATTGTGGATTTCGTCGCGAGAGACGCATAGACTGTTCCAGCGTGACTTGTTTAAAATCGCGTGAATTTCGTATTTTCAAAGTTCATCAGATTCACTGGAAAGCCCAGCATTTGCGGCGATTAATTTATTCCGCCTAGCTCGTGCACCATCAAAGGGGCTATAGCTTGTTATCGCGGCGAGATAATACATTTTTAACGTCGCCAACCGCCGTAACCTTGTTTCTCCCGTGGATGTCATTGCTGGCGAATGAACCCGTTCCTTTTTTCCATTACTATCGCGGATTTCATTTTTGTTATTACTCCTCGTTGAGCCGCGTTTAAGTCCGTTTACACTGTTGAAAATGGTCGGCCATTGTTTGCAATCTATTCGTTCCCTTCCTGTCCCGCGCTTCGGTCTCCTTCCTTCTTTCTCGATACCGCCATTATCGCGGTAAACGGAAGGGTTATATGTACCCTGCCATCCATGGCGTCCTTATGCGAAGTAGTATAGTCAACGTCTTCCACGATGGTCTCTTTATAAATATCCGATGATTGAACTTCAGTTTTAATCCGCTTTTTAAAGAATAATTATAAATTAAAAAGTTTTAGCATCTTTAATAAAAATATAAAAATTAATATTATTATAGTAGATATAATATGT
Organism: Wasmannia auropunctata; assembly: GCF_000956235.1. NCBI lineage: Eukaryota > Metazoa > Arthropoda > Insecta > Hymenoptera > Formicidae > Wasmannia > Wasmannia auropunctata. The sequence continues at coordinate 627,244 of NW_012026854.1, forward strand.
ATCAGTATATCTATTAGTATACATATATTAATACTATTTTAAAAACGTTTGGAAATCAAATAATGAAAAAATTACAAGATTATTTATTAAAGTTACAGGGTACATAAAATTTTTGTTCTAAAGTTGGGACGTTAACATTAATGAATTCATTATATATAATGCTATTGTGCTATCCTTTTTTAATACTTTTTTAAGATGAGAGTATGGTACATAATTTTCTGTGCCATTCAGTTAAATTATTACAATTTGTGTGTCGAATACAGTTACATTGATTATTATGATTTATTGTCACGATTATTTTTTTATTTTGCTGATGAACGCTGATCTGAATTCATATTAGGATTAGTATGGCGGCGATAGAATTATTCATGCGGTTATTGCACGAATGAGCATTAACATCTGATTGATCGGCGAAACCTATCATTACGCTAGAAATACGAAACTCCTCATCAGTTACCTTTCTCATAAATGTTTCTCTTGCAATGGCACGGTGCTGCGTTATCCTTGCCTGAAAGAATGACACGTGAAACGTGCCCGGCGTAACCAACTCGTCTGTGTTACTCTGCACATGAAAAATATCCGTACTGTTTTGAGTATAACGATATAGAACAACGATATAAATGTTTCATCAATGGCGCTTAACTTAGCAATGTGTTTTACCTCTTTCCCTCTATTTGTCTTTCGTTCTCCGTAAAATTTAAGCTATCAATAATAATCTGGTGTAACTGCTGAAATTTATTTTACAACCGTAAAATTCACCGCACAGATTTGTTATTCTCAAAAGCGCGCGATTGCAAACGCGTTCCTAAGCGTGCTAGTTGCGGTAACGGAAGCGAAATATACGATTATCATTAATGCATTCCCGAATACGAGCCCGTTCGAGCGTTTTCGAAAAACGCCAACCCACGCGACAACGAGCGCACTCGTGCCGCGGTAATTAATATTAATGCCGGGCTGCGTTTCGGCTGAGTCAGCGACAGGACGCACCACCAAGCTAACACGTGACGGCTCCGAGCCGTCTCGACGCACCGAGCGCGACGGGTACCAACACGGGGGAAGGGAAAGAATCGATAGTCATAAAGCACGCGAAAAACTACCTGCTCGCTCGACGAAGGTGGAACGCCCTCGTCTCCGGTTTCTGCATTTTTGTCGTAACACCTCTCCGCTTCTGTCTCTATCCCGACGGCATTGACTGGCCTCCTACACATCTGAACCAGCATCTTATAGATGCTGAAGATGACGAAGAAAGAGAAAGAAAAAGAGAAAGAGAAAGAGAGAGAAATAAAGAGAGCTTGAGGGAGAAGAGAAAATGCCCCGTGCACTCGAGGGTGAAATGCGCCCCGATAGCATTACATGTGGATTGTATAACCTTATACCGGAGAGTCACACCCCCCCCCTCCCCCTTTACACATAGATCCCTCCATAGTTTCTACCGTCTACGTCGAGGCGAGAACCGGGGGCGCAAGGCAGTCACGCCATGAGCCGGAAGTGACCCCTTCTCCGAATCCCGCGCCTCGGGCCCCACCGGGGGTCGTAAAGACAAAAATCGGGGCTCTTATCACCGGACAAATTTATCACCGTAAGTACCGTGAACGTGTGTGTGCGCGTGCTTGCGCGTGAACATATACGAGGGACATAAACGAGACGAGGAGGTGACTTTATCCGACGATTGTCCAGCCGCGGGCAACAATTAGCTTTCCTACGTCCCGGAGCCGCCATTGACGACCGGTAAAGGACGAGGATCGGAGGGAACGGAGATTATGCGAGCGAACCTGATTAAAAAAATGTTCTCGACCCGCCAGAATTATTAATAGATTTCTTATAGATCGTTTTCTCTTCCTGCAGAAATCTACGTATTTCCTCTGACAATAGCTGTCCATTAACTCCCGCTTTTTTTTTACAATGTCCACCGTCTCTAATCTGATTCTCTTTTCTCTTTATTGCTCTTTTTATTTCTCTTTTCATTTATTTCATGACATTGTAAGCCTTCGTCTGTCATTGTCGTTCTTCTTCTGTATTTTTTGTTTTTTTTTCTTTATATATAATATTTAATTATACTCTCTTATTATAATTGTGTAATTTTTTGTGATTTTATAGACATTTATAAAGCATCAATCTTTATTCATGCACTTCGTTAAAAAAGAAGTAAGTAAAAACTTCAAAAGATTCTTTGTAGATAAAATCGTTTCATATATATCAACGACATTTAAATCAAAATGGCTTGACAAAATGGTTTGGTAAGCCATTGGTTTTAATCGTCAATAGCTTTACTCGTCAATGAGATGATTAAGTAAAAGATGATAATAAGAGATTGATAAAGGATGATTAAAAAGGAGTTAATAAAGATTGAATGGCAATGGCTTGGTGAATAAAGCATGTTCGGAAGCAATTTCATTTGAAAAATTTTCTCGTCTTCCAGCTGGGGAGCTTTCGTTTTCAGATATGTAGATGGTGCCATTTAAATTCCGAGAAGAGCAAAGCGTGTGGCAATTCGTCAATGTCAAGGCAATGTGGCTGCCAGTATGCAGTCGTGCATGTACGTATCTTAGCGGCGTGTAACGAAACAGCGATATTGAGTTTTGAAGTAGTTTACCACACAAAAGAAAGTTTCTCAGATAGTGATAGAGCAAAGAGAATGAGAGAAAGAGGGAGAAAATAGAGAGAATATCGATGTATAATATATTGTTGCAGTTTATGAAAACCAATATAAGAGTACCAATTATTCATTCTCTTTACATCTTATATTTCGAAGATCTGACATCCAATCAAAAATATACAATTATATATATTCCGAAAAGTTCTCCGAGAAATTGTATTTGTATTTTTTTTTAAGATCAAGATCATTCAAATACTTTGATACACACGATCGAAAGCAATCATTAAAAAATAACTCGAATTTTTTTAGAAGATGAAAAATCTTTTCATCAAAGTTATTAATTTTCCTTTGAGACGAGTGAATCTAATTTACTAGATTTTCCTTATCTTCGCAGGCTTTTAATGGGAACTTTCCGTTATTTCGAGCAGACGGCGGAAGCTCCGACGCGAGCGTTAGCATGGAATTCACGTAGGAAGAGCTTTGGAAACTTATTCCCGCGGTACGTACGATTATTTCGTCGGTTCGTCGAAATAATCGTGCGGGAACCGTTGTTAACGATCGTTGTTCCATCTACTTCCATCCGTGGCGAAACGCGAGTCCAGACGTTAGTTTAAAGTCGCATCAGCTCCGAACTTCCTGCGGTCGGATGTCTAATTATGCGCTCGTTTCCGCGACGAATAAAGGAGAAATAATTCTATAGATATCGCGTTACTCCCATGGATACCCGTAATTAGAGAGAGCGAGGATCGTATCGGGGCGAGAACATATATTCGCGGCCCGCGCCGCAGTTTATATCCACGTCGAAAGGAAACGTGAGCGCCGTGGTTAATATCTCCCGCTACCTGTAATAACGCGAACGATCGGCATTTGTTTCTATCCTCATTCGCGCGATATTACCAGCGGTTATCTCTGCGCGCGAGCCGGACGAGTTTAGAAACTCCAGGGATCTAAACGGGACGATGGAGCCATACAGCGGTGTCTTAGAAATATAGTGTTATGTTTTTGTATGTTCAACGCGAGAGAGAGAGAGAGAGAGAGAGAGAGAGAGAGAGAGAGAGAGAGAAAAGCAGAAAAATAATTTTATTTACAAATTATTATTTGCGATTTACAGCTAGCTATTGATAAGAAAGAAAATAAATAAAAGGGACAAACAATTGCACATATCTGTCTGGCTATAAGTTTTTTTTACAATAGTCCGAGATTGCGCAAATCGCTTTGAATTTGCTATTCGGTATGCTTCCGACGTAACCGCGATATACAGTCGTGAAAAGTGCACTCGGGAATCGTGGACTTTTCATAGCTGAATCGCGCCCGGGAGAGCAGCGATTTTCGGAATAGCACGAAAGAGTGAAACGGGGGGAGGGGTGGGGGAGGGGAGGGAACGGAGAACGTGTATCGCGCCGCTCTCTGTTGTCCCCGGCGCGACAATTAAACTCGAGGATTACACTCGCGGACGAGAGTCCGCGTTACGTCGTATCGTTATAATGGAAACGTTAATGTCGAGCGTCGCTCTTCCAGTCACGTGAAGCTCATCTGAATGCGATAATGCCCGGGCCGACCGGGCCGGCCGACCATTGGCCCCTTACCCGTGTCCCCGGGCCTATACACTCCGAGGCTTTAATTCCGACTTCCGAGCGCGCCGAGGTGTGTGTATGTATATATATATAAGGAGAGCATCCACTTCGTGTAGCGTGACCAGATACGAGTCTTAACCCATTCGGACAGGTGGTACGGGATAAGATAAGGGGACTGTCAGGTACTTCTCTTTATTGGGATACAATCTACTTCGGTTAATCAAACGCGCGGTCTCGCGAAAGAAATGGACTTGTCATTGGCACGCGCTATCGAACGTGATCATCGCGCTGTAACATAAAACTCTGCCGACGTGAAATCCCTCGTTGAAACCATCGAGCGGATTAATCAGATGAAAACACTCGTGTTTTTTATATATCGATAGTTCGTGTGTATCTGGCCGATTCTGTAAACACTTCGACTTTAGGAAAAGATTACTCGCGCGGGCCCACCTCCTCTCGCGAGTGTTTCCTCGGAACGGAATCGAGTAGCATTTTCACCAGCAATTTAGCAATGTATTAATTGCTAGTGAAAATTACTATTTAATAGCCTTGCTTTATGAGGAATTAATGCACAAACTTTTGGTCAGCGGCTTAACTCTCGCTTCTCCGCCTCCGTTATATGGGAGCGTCATATTTCGCTCTCGGTCGACGTTAGCCAAACGCTTGAAGACGGAACAATCGCCGGCTGGAATAACTACGTAGCACATTCGGCAGCGACGGAAAATGGAATGCGCGTAAAGTTTGTTCGATGTGAACATACGACCGGGAAGAGTTAGCGCGCCTCTCTCGCGTGATAAGTAGAATAGTCTAAAACAACTACAACCGCGCACGGTGAAGCACTTATAACTTTTACCAGCAGGTCCTCAGGCGAATTATTGTGACAGAATGATAAGCGTTCAGATAATCGAATTATTCTGCGGAGCTAAACATTACTGTGTAGCGATGGTATCTTAGCGTGTCTTTTCGAATATCAATGTTATAACTAATTCATATCCATTCGTCATTTATGCATGAGCTCCAATTTTATATGTTTCATTATTTATTCACTTTGTCATTTATTTGCCAATTCACATTATTACTATAACATATGTTATTACGTTGAAATTGTAAAAATGTACCATGTTAAAATGTCAGCTCTTTTTCGATCGCGTTCTCATTCGAGATATTATCTTTTATATGCCGTTAAATAATGTCGATCTATCTTGCAGATTTAATGAGCAAAAAATACGTAAAAGCTGATAATTAATCATGTCTAACTACTGTAAGGATGCAATCACGTTTCATGAATTGGCAAACGTTTGCCGGAATCTAGTGTAGTGGAATACACGAACTGTTGGAAGCCGGGTCAATAGAAGTCGCGTTTAACGTCGCGAACGAATATAAAGGACTTCCACGGTTAATTCCTCCTTTATCCAAGCTGGAAAGCTTAACCGTCCGTTCTGGCGCAAAGGAGTTTGCGGTACTATATCGCCTAGAAGCTGAAAGCGACTAATTATTTTTTATTTCAACCGCCGCGCGGTCGCCAGACAAAGGCCCTATTGCTCGTCGCGCGAGCGCGACCATGGACAATTTTATACTCGATTCCTCGGTTACCTTTTCTCTCTCTCTCTCTCTCTCTCTCTCTCTCTCTGCTTGTGTATTTTTACTCTCGTTAATCTCGCGTTCCAGACAGAACTACTTTAGACTGATTTTCTTTTCCCGGTTTTTTCCGCCGATTCGTTTAAGAGACCGTCCGAAGCAATTTCTTCAAAATTAAATCTCCACACTCACATATACGATCGTAAAGTTATCCATATTATAGCTAAATAATGCTGCAGGAGCTATTTTCAGTTTTCCTTAAGGTATAGTCATCTCCATTAAATTTATCTCAGGACATTTGAAATTCATCATAGGATAAAAAATGTAGGAAGTTTTTATTTCCTTAAAACTGATGTACAGTCATATAAAAGGGAGGGATCTGTAGGAAACATTTAAAATAAAATTCTGATTATAGTTTTAAATATTTATCTACTTTACATGTAAAAAAGGATGGAGATTTAGTCTTATTAGGTCACATTAAAAGATCAGAAGATTGCAACGTGTATCTTTTATAGATGCGTATGCAATTTATGGAAGATGCATATGCATGTCCATCCGAGAGATACATATCTTAATCTCATGCATTCAATATTGAGATTCAAGATTCGAGATACTAATTCTCGTTAAGCGGAAAAAAAAATTGATGATGATGCGGAGAAAATTAACGGCGCTGTTTTGGCTGACGAGCGAATTTATGTCGGCCGACGCGAGCTGTCTCGTCAATTAGTTGCCAACAACTCGGGAATCAGGACTGTATTATACTTTTATATATATATATATATATATATATATATATATACGTGTAAGTCTGTCGCTCCGCAGGCACCGGATGACAATGATCGCGCGAGCAAGAGCGAAGACGAAGCGCCTGAATGCCGGGAGTCAGGGACAAAGCGACTATTACGGTGCGCGGAAAGTGCCGCTGAATTATTCAGGCTATTCTTCTGTTATGCACAGGCGGTAGAACAAAGAACTGTGATACATCAATATCTTGCAAGTGGAATAACTAATGTCGTTTTACATGCCGCGTAATTACATATTATATTGTATAGGCGCCGTCGGGAAATGGGGCAGTGGCGGCGCGCATCCATATATCGAGCCGCGAGATAACCACGTTGCAAACGCCAACGGTTTGCGTAGCAGTGATATAACGGAGTGAAAACAAGAGGGGAAACCGATCCAGCACATGTGCGCGAGAATTCGCCGAACGGAATTTTCCGAAATAAAGCCGGGGCTCCCCGGCGTAACTATGGTAATGACTCCGCGCAAAAATGGGCACGGGTAAAAGGGCACGAAAGGAAAAAGCGTTTGCACGCGATGAACCGGCATGACGACGGGCCGATAGCTCTGAAAAGCAGGGGCCTCGGGGCGGATCGCACGAAAACGATGACGCGCAGGCGAGTATCATCGATTCGACATCGTAACTCGTTTGCTCGAGTAACGGCGCAGTGCGGTAAACTCGCCGGGGAAACAACAAGCCCGTTTTGTTGAACTTGGCAGAAGTAGGCGAATTAGACGATCCTATCTTATCGTCGCTAGAACGCGATAACGATGATCGTCCACTCGGTTCCCTCACTGTCATACCCCAGTTATTATTCGATTCACCGAGGCGAGCTCGGCGATCACGCACTTGACTTCGCCCCATTAAGCAGTTTCTTGATATTTATAACAGCAAACGGAATGAATGATAGATGAAAATTTTATTAATTGAAGAATCAAAATTAAATGACAGAAAAACGCTAGAAATGATATTTTTATTATAATAAAAAACCAATAGACTTTTTGCTCGCTTGCTCTTTTAATTTTGTATTTAAAGGAGAAAAACGAGATGGTCTGAATGGGATGAAAGAAACAAAATTATTTTCTGGAAAGCGTCTACGTGTTTCGTGTCTTAATACATCTATTCTATCCAACGTTCTTACCTTCTTATTCACTTATATGTCAATTAAATCCTTCAATCTGTATACTAAATTAGTGCTTCTGTGATCTTCTAATAAACACGAAATTTCAAATGTTTTTTTGTAGTAATCTAGATATTCTAGAACATCATTTGTGGCATTTAACCGGTATTTGACTGCCGCCGTATACAATTTTGCATCCATCGCCCGGTCGCGTCTGTTTCGGCCAATTGAAAGACAGCGACGAAATGACAGGCTACACAAACACGTGCGCGTGGCACGAATTAATTAAAACACAGCGGGGTGAGACGCGCGGCGTCGCGTCGGCGCCGACTCACGGTGTTCCGCCCGTGATAAAGGACAGGGAAGCGTCGTTATTAATCCGCGTAAAATTAATGTCTGCTTATAATGAATTTCAACTTCGTTCCGGGAAAGCCACCGTAACGCGGAGGGCTACTCTGTCTCTCCCTCTGTCTCTCTTTTCCCCTTCCCTCCCCTCTCTTTCTCTCACTCTCGTAACGCCCGAAACGCGGACACTGCATAAATTAAAGATACCTCAGTGCACGTTGTCCCCCCGACTCGCAAGAAGTTTTAACGATAGCGCTTTTTTTTAGGTGCGTTATTACGCCGCTCTTAGATAAGTCAGTATTAAAATAGAGTTCCGGTGCACACGACGGGGCATTCCTACACCCTCTCCCGCCGCGTTCCTCCATGCACGTTCTCCCCGCGCATATATTCCATTATGCAGAGCTATCGCACTTTACGGTGTGATTTCATTTCTGGGTCTTAGTGTGTTATAACACGCATATTCATCGGGACCTTGTTAAATATTTTACAGTCCCGCTTTCCGACGTGAAATACGATAAGGAGACGAGACTTTGAAGTCTTATGATTACGCGGGCTTATCAAATCACGTGAAGTTTAATAATGGATCCCCGATCGATTTATGACAACGTCCGCGAGGCAGATTGCGAAATTTCGCGAAAATCGAGATAATATTATTAGACGTTCGGCGAATAGAATGAGTGAAAATTTTTAACTTTGAAAATGGCTCGTGAGGGCAACAAAAAATTGGAAGGAATTTATCATATCTTCGTATTCTTACATTTCGCTTTTACTGACTTCAGAAACAGTTTCCACGGAAAGGATATCAACGGAAGTTACAGTGAAATTAGCTTGTCATATCCTCAGAAATAGCGCTCTCCGCATTGTCTGGTACAAGAACAACATAACCCGGCGCTAACACGGTAATACATAGCCCGCGCGAGAAGGGTGTCTCTTAATGTCGTTTAGAGCAAGAACAAGGTAGTTTCGGGGTTACACTGACTGATAAAGTGGCATTGTTCGCGTGAAGTCTCTAATCCGCGTGAGATTGTGTATGTCATATAAAGAAGATTCTTAATGAAGATCAAGATTTATAACGTACCACAAAAAGCCGACAATAAATAGCATGTTTAAGAACAAATGCAATATAGTTACATTAATGAGTGATAATAATTTATTAGTACTACTTTTTATAGTAAGTTATTTTTATCAATTTCCAATTTTTTAATTGCTTTCTGTAATCTTTATTTGATTATTTTTCGTAACCAAAAAATTCTCAAAGTTTTTTCTAGGGGATCAAAGATTTACAAAGAAAAAGCTTAGTCATAATCTTATTGTTACAAGCTATCAGACGCCGTGATGTATTATTATCACAAGCAGACTATTGATTGTTCAAAATTCTCGATGCATATTTTAGTACAAGCGTTAAGTCATCGTAGGCGGAGGCCCTCCGCCTATACGATATTCGTGATCGTTGCCTCGAACTTAGCGAGTTTCGTGAAGAGGCGACGGCTCCGACAGCTATGCAAAGCCGAAACTCTCGGTGCAATTAATTCTCGGGCCAAATCGAAGCACGATCCTCTCGATGGAATATAATCGCGCTCTCTTGGCCGGCGTCACGACCAAAGGTGACTTGTCGAGGAAAAGAGAGAGAGAGAGGTCACTTATCTCTCTTGAAGCCGATCGTGTAATTCAACGGTTCAACGAGGCTGGAATACGGGAAGCGAGGGACATTATTGTTAGATAGCCGATGGACGTAGGGTAAAACGAGAGCCGACGACGATCGGCAAGACGCAAATATTGTTGAATGCGCGGCGTCACGTTCCTCGCGATTAAACTACGAATTAATCGGCCATTCAGACGAGTTTTACCGCTCGTTCAGCGCATCGGTAATCGAGTCACTTTTCTTCTCGAGTTACGGATAATAGCGTAACGTCACATCGTTAACGCAAAACGCCCGTTTGTTACTCCCCCGTTTGTTCGCGATTCCAACTGCGCCGACCCATTGTATTTTAACGACTTTAACGACAATCACGTGGATGGATAATCCTGCGAGCACGTTTTGCTTCACACAAATCACTGTTCGACGCTAATCGATATCTTCGTGGAGCATCAAGCAGAAAAAACATGTTTAAAAAATTGATATAATGAATAATCGTGTATTAAAGTTAAGGTCATAAATGTTACAGCCTCAGAAAATACGGCAGGAGGGAAGAGGACGGCATCGATTTTCTCTTGTAATGGCCTAAAAACCGCACACAATGTGTTACACTGGTGTGTTGTGGGCAGTTCTCCCTTATCTAATCCTCTTAGGGTGATCTCGAAACTCGGATTCGCCTCGAACCTACGTCACCCCCGTAGCTTGCTTCTGACAGGCCATAACAATTTCCACCAGATGAACATTACCAGTTTACCAGTTTACTTTGCCAGGTATATGCAGAATCGAGAAGCAGACCCAAGTCCTTCTTCGTCTCTTCTCCTGCCCGCCCTCCCCTCCCTCCAATTACGAAAGCTCGTGAGGTTTCCGCAGAAAGTTTCGGTTTGCCCGACGTTTCTCGTGCGCGCGTCGCTGGCTAAACTGTTTAGACGTGTCCTAGGACGGGCGAAAACTTCGAGGTGACGTTCGAATTTTGGTACTTACCATGTCGGGTAAAGACATCGGAAGCTCCAAAGGATCGACAGGCCAGCGAAAGGGTGAGAAGATAGACATTGCGGCTGAGTCGCGAGACGAAGGAATGAAATATACCTCGTCGTGACGGGAAGTTAGAGAATTTCAACTTTATATATCCATAAAGTGGAGGTGGTTTGATAATGAACTGAAAAGCGAATTGATTTCTCAATATTGATATTCTATTTGCAACCTCAATATTGTACCTAATAATTGATACTCAGTAGACTTCAAAATAAGCATTAATAATTTCAAAATTCAATTTTGTAGATAAAAAATTCAGTAATTAATAATCGTTTTAGATTTGTAATTCAACACGTTCATTTTTTTGCCTTTGGAGTGATCAAAATCGTCATTGTTGCCATCAAGCTACGTTTTATCTATATAAATAATATAAAGTATACACAGTATTAATATTTCGCTATTAACCCGAGAATGGAATAAACTCTCTTATCTCTCTCATTACTGCCATGCACGGAATACAGTCCCGGCTTTATTCTATACGATGAATTAATATGTATACGAGATCTTCGTCTTACGAACTGTCTACGGGTTACATTTACGAGTGCACGAACGAGTGCAAGACCGTCGCGGCGTCTGGAATGTTCTAGCCTCCACATTTAATCTGGTACTGAAAATTTCAGCTCGTCTCTGCCTAGGAATTCTTGCTCTTAACCTTTTTGCTCTTCACGTCCATTCCCGTTCTTCTGACAGCGGCGACGACGACGACAACGACGACGACGACGACGACGACGACGACGACAACGGCAATGACGACAAAGTTAGATACCGACCTCTACTAGTCGTTGCATGTGCATACTTATGTACTCTACACACACATATAGTTTGTCACGCTTAAAAAATATAAGAGTTGAACTTAGACCTTCTATGTGACTCGACAATTTCTCCTTAGTTTTATGCAACAGAATGAAAACGCGTCGGATTATTAAGATGTGCGGAACTTAGTTTGATGGATAAAGATGTTGTACAAAAATTTCTGAAGAATAATTTTAAATGAGTTAACATATTTAACGAAAAATTGATTTGTACAAGAAAAAAACGAAGATACTACAATATTAATATATATGAATAAAGTATTTTATAAACAATCTTTCGATTTAAACAAACGATGTAATTAAATATTGGTGTTTACATCAATAGTTATTAATTTTTCATGGAATAATTTAATGAAACGATACATTTACCACTATTGTACAAAACTATTTTTTTCTCTAATAGTAAAATCTCATTAGTATCTCGAAATATATGGTTCATAAAAATTGTCGGTTGTTTCGGGCATGTCAAGCGAGGAGAAGATGAAAGAAGATAGAAAGGGAAGGTAAACTACGAAAGACGTCCTAACGGAGTCTATCTTCCATTATTTGAGCATCTAGCACGATCTACTTCCAATTCTCTGGATCATCCAATCGCGGCACAATTTTCCAAGCTTTGTCGACCCTCGTCACTATTGAGAACTCCAACCGAAGGTCGGCGCAATACTTTTACGTAAAAAGATCCGCCATAGGTCGAATAACTATGGCACCGTTTTTTTTTTAATACTTCTTTGTGCGCTTGGCAGTGGGTCAAGAGATTTACCGATTTTTAGGCGCGAAAGAGAGCCTCGCATTTGAAAACCATTCTCTATTCAAGATAGGCTACATATCGGTAAAGCGAGTAGTATCGAAGTAGCACTTGTTCTTAAGTTCCTAACTTGATCTAGTAAGCAAACCTTTGCAACAGCTCTCACCCATTTTCTTCGAAAAACTTAGAACTATAGAATAACTTAGAAAACTCTTTTGTAAAAAATGAAGAAGAAAATTAAGTGTTGATACTTAATTAAAATGAAGTATATTAAAAGAGATATGATTAATTTTAAATTATCGAAAAAGTAGTTCACGTCATCTCGATTTCGATGGATTTGATTTTGAACTGATGACGGACTTACGAAAATTAAAAATAAAAAATTATGTACATACAAAAGGATGTTCCAGAAAACAATTTCATTAGTAATGGATTTTTATAATCATTTATATAAATATTATAAATAAGTAAAATATTGCCCCCTTCTCCAGTTGTCCCTTTAAAATCTTTAAACTATTACATATCAATATTTATAACTAAAAATCACATCCTTAGATGTATTTACTCCGAAAAAACGTTTTTTTTTATTATCAGTAATATAATTGAACACTCGAGAAATCGTTGTCGTGTATTTCCGGCGACATCGCATCGATAGCACCCCCAAGCGACAACGTATATAGTCGCAATTGACATTTATGCGATCTCACACGAGCTCCCTTTCTCTTTTTTTGTTTCAGTCGCTGCTCTGAAGCTACTTCACATAAATGTTCCGGTGTACACCCTCAGGGGCAGGACCGCGCTTCTAGAATGCAGGTGAGAATGTTCTCCATAAGCTACACAAACGTCAACTGCTTTCTGCGTGCGCGAAATAGTCGCGATGTCGGCAGTGGTGCGTGCAATTCTCTCAGATTATTGCGGCAGCTTTATCTCATAAATGTAATATCAAGATCTTATCCTCTCATAACGACGTACATGCACTTTGAAAAGGAAATGGTTTCAAATTTCGGAGCTATATTTCGTAATATCGACAAACATATATTGGCAGAGAGATATAACGTAATCTGCGAAATTCTGTCGTGTGCAAATTATTCGGTAGATCACTAAAGCGTAACTAAATTTCATAATGGAAGGTTCGTTGACTTGATAAGTAGTTTAAGAATTTAGTTTATAATCGATAGTGTTTGAAATAGAAAGGTAATCTTACCCGTCTTTGTACTACGTCTTCATTCTAAATTCAGTTTCTGTGCTTCCAAAAATATCCGACATTCCTCGTAGGATATATGTCGATATAGATGTCTTGAAATTCTTATTCAAAAGAAGAGTTCTATCAGCTTTCTATATCAGGATGTATTGTGATTTGCTTCTGTAACTTTTACCATTTAGAATCTATTTTTAGTCATTCAAGCTAAATATTACAGTGTTATTATTATTTTACGTTATATTTAAATTGACTTACAATTTTGAAATGTCCAGATTTATTTATCTTTTGTACACATATACATGATAAATAACAATTTATTTCATATTTGATATAATTTTAGATTATAACAAAAAATAATTAGTTTAAAGAAGAAAAAATGCATACTTTATTAATAAATACTCTATTAGTAATGAAAACACGTTATTTTCAATTTATTGCTATTCCCTTCTAAAAAGAAGGGAAAATTCATGCTTTTAAGGAAATTTTAAATAACTATTATTTCTTGTAGTTTTCGTTTGATTTCCTTCTCGATAAAGCACTCAATTATGAAAATGGAGAATTTCGTCGTGAAAAGTCAAAGCTTTTCTCTGCTTTCGTTCACAAAGCATGACCGAGTTAAAACAGATGCGCGTTGCTGAGATGTGTTCTGCGAATTATCGATCGATATACATTCTTATTTTATATATACGCAAGAGAGATAATGCGCATCTCATTGAAACAAGACGCTACTTTACCCTCATTACATAATTTCTGCATTCCTCCTCTCGGCATACCTATTACCTTCCTTTTACTCCGGCACATCCTCCCTCATTATTCTCTCCAATTACAACATCCGATTTTATGATGTACCTAACAAAATCTCGTTCGGCGAACTTCGTTAAAAATCTGTAATATCTTTCTTCAAACATTACGTTTAGGATCGCTGAAAGCGAATAGAGAAAATAATTTTTCTAGATGAATAGAATCTAATTTATGAGAGATTTGTATTAAGGCGAAAAAAAGAAACAGGAACAATTATTTGTCCTTTTTAATATATCAGTGTGAAACAGAATAGAACATTTATTTTTTAAGAAAATACGAAAAGATTTCTTAAGATTTTTTAACATTAATTTTTTTACAATGTAAAACCTTTTTAAAAACAATCGACGAAAGATAAAGTTAACAGAAAGACAAAACTGCATGTTGCATAATCGGGTTTTCGAGTCTCCTAGTTTGCCCGCCCTCCACGATTTGCTGTACCGATCGTGATTACGTTAGTTCTGCATTCAATAATTTAATTGATTTATTCCATTAATCAAGTTACGCCTATAAAGAGGACTTCGTGGGCTAATTTGATCAGTTTTCGAATGACCGGCCTCCAGCACGATCCCTCGCAATAGCGCGCTCTTGCGCGCGGCATAACAACGATAAATGATCGGTTCGGTGGTGCAGGACTCGCTAAATAATTCGTCGGGGTATACGGACCGCACAATAAAACCGAAATATCGCGGCATAATCACTAATGTATACCAACCCGGGTTCCAAGCCAGCGGGCGTGAATTCTCTATATGTATGCACAGCACAGCAGGGTGCGCGGCGCGGCGCGGACCGAAACCGCTGTTCGTTCGTTACAACGCAAATGGTAGATCGTAATGAAGGACTAGACCTCCCAGCGGATAGTAGATTTTACACGTGCGCCGAAAGCGAAAAACTATACCATCACTGTTGCATCGACAGCGCGCGCGGATACGGGCGTGTGCAAATTCCATTTCCATCCGGAATTATTAAGACCGCGAGCGGTGGTAGTGCCGCAGTGAGGAAGATACGCGAGGAGATCGAACGAAAAATAGAAGAGAGGAGCCGGCGGGATAAACCCGGCGGGAAATGCAGCCGCAGAGGAGACAATACCGAAGACGGAACTGTTTCTCGCATTTGCCCCGCGAAGGTAAATCGTGTAAGCGGAACTCATAAAAGCATCGGTAAGAAGCGAAGCAATAAAGTACGTATCGAGTTTGCGGTTAATGTTAAAGGAAAACGATAAATAAAATTACAAATAAAAGCGAGGACTGCGAGAGAAAAAGAAAAAGAAGAAGAAGAAGAAGAAGAGAGAGTGGAATCGGGTACGGGTGATGGGAGAGTGAGTGGCTGCGAGATGCAAGTCGGATCGAACAACGAAGAAATCTCGATACTTTTCGAGTCTCTTCGTAGTTTACTTATTTACTCGCCTACACGGAGATAGGTCCGTGCGGGAAAACTTCTCGCCCTTTCTCCTGCCGCCACGCCGTCTTCCTATACCCCCTCTCGTCCGCGACTTCCTTTCTGCCGGAAAAAGATGCCCCCTCGACCCCCAACTCGACCGTGAGGCTCGTAACTCTCGCGAGATTTCTGCAGCGCGCAAGTTCTTCGCAGACGTTCTGGACGACTGCCGTACGCTGCTGCGCGATCGTTTCCTCTAATCTTCCGATCGGAATTCCATCGCCGACATTGATGGCTGCTGCTGCTGTTGCTGCGGCGACGGATCGAAGCCGTCAGGAGAGACGAAAAGAAAAGGAGGAGGACGCAGGGAGCGAAAGAAACAGCGAGCCGTTAGTCAGCAAAACTCGTTTCAGCCGAACGATCCGTCATCGAATATGGGCGGAGGAAGAAAGAAAGGAGAAGAATCAGAGGGAACCGAAGAAAGAGGAGAAAGAGAAAAGCACCCTCCAACGTAGAAAGGGAGCACCTTGAAGGTGGCTACCAAAAGCCATGGATTTTCCACCCCTTCGCGTGCGCCCGGAATATATACGTGACAGATCGATCAGCCTTTCGTAGTATTCGCGACGCGAATGCGATAGTCCAAAGCGCGCGACTCGTGTACGGTTTGTGTATTCGATGGCTGTTTTGCGGTCGATTCGTTTATTAACATTTTTAGTAGCAACAGTAAATCGCAACAAAACATAAATATACATTGGCGAGAAATCAGACGAATTCAAAGGAAAGTGTTCGAAATCCCACTTTGAGAATGTTAATGCTATTTTCGTTTGCTATTTAAACGGCATGATCTTTTCGTCTTTCTTTCATTTCCTGTTATTTCTTAACTCAATTATTATTCATTCAAGACAAAATCTAAAAGAAAAATTTCCGGAATTCCATTTTGAGAGTAATATGTCCTAATTTTGCTTTTTAAATGTCATGATATTTTCGTCTTTTTTTCATTTTCCATTATTTCTTGACTCAATCATCATTCCTTAGCTTTTTCTTCCGTTTCATACAAGTTTTTACTTATTTATCCATTAATAAAAGCGAACATATCAATAAAATTATATTATATTTTTATTCTGAAGTGCGCACAGCAATCGGTCTCGATGGAAGATCATATAATAACTGAACAGATAATAGTAAATAATTATTATAAAATAATAGTAAATCGATCATATCAACGTTCGTACAATCAAGGTCAAGATTTTCAACTTGACTGTCTGCTGTCGATTTATAAGCCTTGGCGATCTGTCTGCTCCAATACATTCCTCACCCTTTCTCGGCCCTCGGGGTCGGGACCACCCCGGTTACCCATGCCATCCGCTAGATGGATGGTAATTGCATACCCTAAGTTATCACGGAATCGAAGTTTCTTCCGGTAGGAAACGACAAGCTTCACGGAATCTCTATTAGGAAGGCTCGATCGAAGTGCCGCGTGGACGTGTACTACGTACACACCGCCTAGTTTGTGTAAGAGTCGTGTAGTCACCATGTTTAGCTCGCACACGAACGTTCGTTCTCACGTAACCGCGGAATCACCTCGAGCGGAGGATAATTAAAGCGTAATTATATACTTTGGCGAACGAGGGAACGGAGGATGGGTGTAATGACGTTTAGTCGACACGTCGTAGATCTAAACGTCGTAATTGATGTGGTACTTAATGATCAAGAATATGATCAGATATGCGAGATATCACTGCTCTTGCGGAAACGTGCTTGAAAAATTCTTTGCATTTTGTGGAACAAAATACGTTACGACATGTATAAAATATTGAAGTAGAGTATAGTGACACGAATATATTTTTTGTTTTTTTTTATGCAAACGATTTTCAAACAGTTTTTGTATT
Source organism: Wasmannia auropunctata (assembly GCF_000956235.1). NCBI lineage: Eukaryota > Metazoa > Arthropoda > Insecta > Hymenoptera > Formicidae > Wasmannia > Wasmannia auropunctata. The sequence goes on from NW_012026854.1 coordinate 644,728, forward strand.
AGTTGTACTACACTAAAATAGCTATTTTTTTTATAATAACAAATGAAAATATCGTGTCTCGGATTCTTTATTTACTTTTTCAGTAAAAATCGCCCTCGTTCTTTCTCCTTTATATTTATATAATTATAACAATATAAGTACAAAAGAGTAAAATCTGATGAAGATGATGAAGACTGCAATTCAGTCGAAACTAGCAGTTTTTTACATCTTTACATGTAATTCGAAATATTTTAATTAGTAAAACATCCAAATGTTTGCTCGTTTTCGGTCTTGAAATTTGCCTTTTATTTTAATTTGTTTTTACATTTACGAGCTGATATTTAAAGTATTTGCGTTTTATTCTATGATTTTCACATCTATTATTTAAAATCAAAGATAAAAGTTTGATGACAATTTTTATTATATCACAATTACGAAAAAAATGTAATGTAGAGCAGAGTAGTTTTAAATACGTGAAACTTTTGGAGAGTAAGTTTTTTTTAGATCAATTATAAAATTTAAAGTTTGATGACAATTTTTATTATATCTCGATTACAAAAAATGTAGAGCACAGAGTAGTTTTAAATACGTTGAACTTTTGAAGACTAAGTTTTTTTTAGATCTATTGTAAATGGAGACCTGTCATTTTTCTGACAGGAATATACATATATTGACTGCAAACTATCCCCATTGCTCGTTCACAGTAGGTATAGATATGTTTCGAAAAAACAACAGGTCTTCACTTTGGACTGACACGGACGATATTGTTATTCAAAAATGTCTCTTGTTCGCAACTAGCGCAGTTCTTTCTCTCCCATTTTACGTCGAGAGAAATCACCTTGACGTATTTGCAGTTATGAAATTTGAACAAACGAAATTTATAGGTTCAACATTGCGTGAGATACGATTACCGGCGCTTTGACCTTATATCTAATGCCAAGATATACATCGTCGTACCTAGCTCCATAAATTCGGGCGTCCCCGAGTCTGCCGTGTGTCGCAAGGAGCGAAACGCATGAAGAGCGATGAGCTCGCCCGAAACTCGGCAAACCGTCCGGTAACACGTCGATTCGATGACCGAGCCGTGAGTTATTGGATTTCAAAGTTCGGAAGTAAAATTCGTCACATCGACCGCCGGCGAATCGGCGACGGCAGTGTACGCGCGGCACGTACCGTCGAATTGACTATTGCACTTTGAAACTCAATAACTTACGAACGAGAACCGACGCGACGCTGCGATATTGAATTCAAACTTTCCTGTTATTCTTATATGACGGACGATTTATCCCGGTAGAAAACATTTTCTCTTAGAGCATTTCCGCGGTACTAAGATCCGATTCGAGATGTGTTCCTCCCCCCCTTCTCCCCCCGCCCGAGCAGCCGTCAAGAATCCCTTTGCTACGCGGCATTCGGCTTTGATCCCCATATTTAATAATATTGTTTATTACATTTTCAGAAATTTATTTATCATTATGTATTTATGGATAACGCGTTAATTTATGGATAACAGCGATGGTATTACACAAACTCTCGACAGAATTTATGTATTAAAGCGTGACGCAGATACTTGTTTTGCGCAAATTCCATAAAATATGGTATGCAGTGTCATTGCACGTACGTCGCATGAAGCACTTTACGTTAATCTGCGCCATGCATATGCCGCGCACGACCCCCCTCCTTCGGCCTCCTCCTCCCTCCCTCCCCCCCCCTCCCTCTCTCTCTCTGTAATATATCTCTATTTTTCGACAAAGACGTGTACGCGAAGGTTAGAGATAAAGATATCATCTCTTTAGCTAAAAAGGAGTACAAAACAGTCTGCCATGGTCGTTTATGCAGCGGTGGAAAATTCATATAACATGTTGCAGAACGTGGTCTGTACTTGCGGGCACTATCATCGTTTCCAATTAATATTTTTATCGCGAGCAAAAACACTCGGTAACACGCTGGCCGGGATCGGTCACGGTTTCCACAACTTTATTCGCCCATCGAACGAGTATCGTATTTGCCAGAGGAAACAATATGCTCCCCACGTAACGTCGTAAACGAGACTGTGAAAGCGCGCGAAGCGCTTACAAATTGGAACATACGCTTTTTCCACGGTGTCTCGGAGAAATCGTGGAGAAAGTGGAGCGGAGCGTTGTTTCTCCCGGCGCCCTTCGATCGGCGACCCTCTCACGCTTTTACCCTCTCTCGCCCTGCCTCCCCCCCCCGGCTCGTCGCGGACGTTCTCTCCGGAGCGTATGTGGCCCCGACGTCGCATCGACTATCGCATAAACCGAGGACACTTCAGCTTTTCAACCTGCAGCTCGTCATTTCGCTTCATTTTATAAGGCACTGTTCCCTGCCCCTCACGCGTTATTGCACTCATTTCCGCGGTACTTCCAGTTCGATGTTTTAAACGAACCGGGGGGGGGGGGGAAGGGACGGGAACAACGACGCCCGCATCGCAAGCATTAATTGGATCCTACTCGACTCAGACAGCTGTCAAGGAACTCGTAATTGAATTTCTGAAACATTAATCCGACTGGCACGCCGATCCAGCGGCAGCGAATGAAATCTTGAGACAGCAATAAGAGGGAAAGTGAGAGAGAAAGGGAGAGAGAGAAAGAGAGAGGAAAACAGGTGGAAGTAATCGCACTCGGTTTTCCCTTCCTCCTTCTCACTTCCTTCACACTGGATCTTCACCGTGTTCTATCGAAATTTACAGTAATCAGAAGTATATCATGCTCTTTTGCGGAGACGAATAGCTGTTAATTATAAATTCAAGAATAATTGAACCATTGAATGTATTAATGAATAAAAGTTATTTTTAAAAATGTATATACATATACAAATAATATTTCGATCGGACTCTAAGAATTTATATGAGATAAAATTTTGAAATTTTTACATTTTAGAGTATCATTAAAATTACAGTAAAGATTAGATAGGTAATTTTTTATTAAATGTTTTGACAAATTTTTTCTTTCTTACAAAGAAGATATAATTTGTATGAATTCTGCTATAAATTGATTGTTTTGTATTTTAATAATCTTTTGTTTTTCTCGAGCGTAAGATATTACCGAACATTTTTTCATATTATTCATATTCATCGTAAAATTGTTCTCGCGTCATTTTGCACCATTCGACAATTTTTTAAAAAGAAAATAGATAAACGTTGAATTATGATGTTATTTTCCAATTTTATTTCTATAGTTTTTTCTTTATATTTGCAAAGGAAAAAGGGCTAAACTTTAATCCAACACTTGATTGAGTATTATGATCATGTGTACAGTATAACATCAATGTGATAAGTTAGAAAGGAAGAGAAACGCGAAAGAGAATTCTACGAGCACAGTATCTTCTTTGTCCTGCGATTTCCACATTTTGACTCCTTATCCTCTTACCACCTTTCATGATACTTTAATCCACCACTTGAGCGTGAATAGTAGCAATGATCTATCGCGCACCGGTCTTTCGAAATTATTCGAGTAATCTTTTACCATATACAGAAAAATGAATAATTTTGTTTATTATAATTAAAGCATACCATATGTCTTGTGATTTATAATTTTTCTATGTAAAAAACATTTTCGTTGACAAAAAAAGACGATAATAATATATTATTTTCAATGAAACTCTCATTTTACAATAAAAACTAAACACCCATTAAATTATCAACAATTTATAACGATTTAATTAAACCGAGTTAATTGGGTTTCCTATAATTGCATTATTTAATTCATACTCTAAAGTATTCTCTTTCATCACAAGCATTTCTGCCGCAATGTAATTCACATTGATTTGATACGTTTAATTTAACTGAGAAGTTTCGTATCTTCACTGTGAAGATACACAAGTATCTCGAGGAAGCGCGAGACCATATGCTCTACTTGGAAAATTATTTTGTCAGAGGCAGAAACTTCCAGCGAGGAGATTCGTTGCGATATTGACGTTTCACTTCTCCAAACTGCAAAGATATAACGAAGCTTCCAGATTTCCACGTACAGATTCGCAAACTCTTACCTAATGTTGCGTGCTTAATTAGGACTTTTGAATCGCGATACACACTGCGTACTTCGGAAGGACTCTCGTAGAAAGACCTGGCGTTTACGTAACTTGTCCTGGCAAAAGATATCTGTTGGAGCAATTCAACGTTCGTTCGACGATCGATACTACGATTTAATTTACCTAACAGCAGTCATCTACAATATTATCTAAGTACTTTTGGGGAGGATGTTTAAGAAGAGGGTTCTCCTTCCGATTCGCGCGAGATGAGAATATTTTTGTTTACTTTAAGGGAAATAAAGCATTTAAAATGCACAAAGTACATCGAGATTAAAAAAAAAATGTTTGAGAAAGACTTTTCTCCTAGAATTATTACAGTATTTACTGAGGTTTTCATCTTCGAGTCATCAAATATACATACATACCTCATAGATATATGTATTTCATAATGTAACTAATTAATTAACTGAGCTGAGAGAAATCAGTATTAATTAATAGCATCCGTCTACAGACAATAAAAGATAATTGAAAAGTAATGTGTGCTTCCATCAAACTATCAGTCATATCTTTTTTTTCCATCTGAGTGCGTCAACAATTGCGATGAAAATGAAATGTTCTAAGTAGAGTACGATTATCGAAATATCTTGTATGATATATACACATATCACAAATTAGTTCGCTCTTACAAGCATAAACTTCTCTGGTCAGTTTATTCGACGTTTATATCGCCATCTCTGCAGCAGCAATTTCTCGCGCGCGTGCAGCTTGCCTCTCTAGAAACGAAAATTATTCGCGACGCGCTCGCGACTAGATCGTCAACTCTTTCATTATCGGTTTTCTCGAAAATTCTGCAGATAATTAAATCAGTCGGGAAACGTCGGGTGAAAATGTCAGGCAACTGTGACACTTTTTAAGTTTTTCAAGAAGAATTCTCGTCCGGTCGTTTATGCGAGCTACATTGATTTTTGCGCCGAGATATAGATCAGGTATTTAAATAACAAAGTAACGGTTGACATATAATCGCAACTAAATTCTCATGCGTGCAAATCAAATAATTATGGGCAAATAGCGGTAAAAGCCTGCTTTAGCATTTGTGACAGCGCCATGTACGCGCCATCTTAAAACGAGAAATAACGCGCACGGCCGTATAATATTAATAAACCTTCATTATACTAATCGCATATCCATTAGCGATAATATGTAGAAAATCATACGATCGAAATTATTGAGTACTGTCACGTTTGTGTACCGATCTATTGTGTGGACGTGTATAAGTTACCGCGAGATTGATACTGCCTCATTTTAATTAATACCCCAACATGTTTATTTAATACGGCGAAGCTTTGAAACTAGTGTACCGCTAATTTACCATTAGTTAAATTATTGAACATTCGCTCCGCGTTATATTCAAACAAGGAATGCAGAGGCTAATCAAAAAGTTATCATTGTCTTCTGACAAGGGAATTTTTTTTTTAATTTTTCTGTATTTATTCCCGAGGTACATTGTATTAAATTCCGATAGTTCGCGTATTTAAATGAGAGAACGCATTTTAGTACTTTTGCGGTCTGCTTGATAGATTAACGCGCGGTTAAAATTTATACGATTAGGTACACCCCAAACGAAGATTCATCGCTACACGTTAGCTTCAACATTACACGCACTCCTTCCTTTCGTATAATTTCACCACAGAGAATTTCCTATTACAAGTTCCACAGTCCGCCATTCTCGCGCTGTCTAATCGTTGAATTTCACCTCGATTGCCCCGCGAATCTCATTCATCATTGCGACATTTTCCCCGATCTTACTAGCCCGACTAGGTGCTCGGCGCGACTTGATTTCGCGTTTATCAAATTGCAAATTGATTTCGAATCTTACTGCGCACACGCGAACGCAAACCGCTGTCGCGTACCGCACTTTATAACTTTTTTAAATGAAAGGATGTTTATACATACATTGCCCGTATAAAATATTAAACGTTGTTTTATGCACGCAAAAAGCCGCAATCCATTGAATTTATAATAAACAAATTCATTGAATAAATTTACAAAAATTTAAATAATGGGGATAGACATATTTAACTGAAATGAAAATCGTACGTTATCCGACATGACTACAATCGCGAATTTGATAATGAATAGAAAAATGAGACAAGATAAAGGTAATACGTAAATTATTAATTTTCCATCAGAGTGACTTCTCTGAATGAAGTTCGCTCATTGCGGTCAATTTTGTATTGAAGTACGATGTCGATAATCTCGAAGAAAGAACCTACGTTCTATTTTGGCAATAGCAAGAGATATAGAAAATTTAATGCAAAACAAAAAGTAGTAAAATAATGGTTCGCTAAAAATACAAATAGATTACATTTGTTGAGGAAGGAGCATTGAAATCGACACGCGCGCAAAGAATTGGAAGAATATACCACATAGACAATGAAGAAAGGAAGGAGAGCTGAACAAGAGGCGGAGACAGATACGCGTGTGCAGGGAGGAAGAAAGAGAGAGAGAGAGAGAGAGAGAGAGAGTGAAAGAGCAAAGAATTCCCGCAGGACACGACCCAGCAAATGAGCCGGAGAATGCAAATCAATCCCACGACGCGGCGCTCGAAATTGTGCACCTACGCTCGAATGCGGCAATCCCTTTTCCAGGGCTTTGCAGCACGTGCTGGTGGTGCGGCGTTACCGCCACCAACACACACAGCCCGCGAATGCCCCCCCAGGGTACGTCACTGCAACGGTGCAACGGCGCAATGAGACCGACATTGCAGCGGAGCGTGCATTATCGCGTCCGACGTGTCCGACGCGACCCGGAGAACCGCCTCCTCCTGCGCGATCCTCTTCGGGGAATAACGTTTCCCCGACGCTACCCCCGTAGTAACACGACTTCGCTTGCTCGCGGGATCCTCGGTGCGAACCACGTTGGCTCTCCCGTTGCCGTACTCCAACCGCATTTCTGAAACGACGCAATACACCGGACGGCCGGTGGCAATCGCCAGACGGCCCTTTTACGCGGCACCTTAATACACATCGTATCTTCTCGCGCTGGTTTTTCGTCCCCTTCCCCCCTCCCCTCCCCACCTTTTTTTTTGCAATGGCTCGCTGCGCGCTGGGAAGGCGCAAAAATGGAACAAGCTTGCTCCGAATGGCAGAACGGATATTTTTAACCCGGACTTAAGGGCTTAAGAACGAAATTCGCGCAAAGACCGTCTTATTTCTGTGAATCCCGTCTTTTAAATCTCATAGCTCTGAACAAGACTTTGACGTTTAAACTCAGTTTTTCTTGCTTTATCCATTCTTATGCAGCCTTCATCAGATTTCTCGAAATTTGGCTTTACGATTGTCATAGCAAATAAACCCATATTATTTCAAGAGTGGCTTGAGGAAAACTAGTTTAAGTTGATTTACGATAGCACAATACGTACTGACCTGAAAAAACACGTCTCTGGAAAATACGAGATATGTATCAATTACACATTTCAACTTTTTATTTTTTGTCATCAATGTCGATTTTATTCTCAGATATATTATTATTTTAATTACGTCAGTTGTTATTTTGTCAAATTAATTTTTCTTTTTAAGAGACAGCAGCTTTTTTTTTTAAGATTGATTTTATAGTCCATTTTTCTATTTTAGGACGATAAAATCTTTTAAAATGAAAACTAAAAAATATAAAGACCAATAAAACGAGCAAACGTTGCAATATAATCATATAATTTGATTCGATAAAATTACAGCAGAACGTTTCGACTTGTAAGTCTTCTTCAGCTACAAATGTTTCAAAGTATAATAAATTACATTAAGTTTTCTTATTGTTAGTCGGAGAACACAACAGTCGGAGACGTAACATTCCTTTTCTAGTGTAAGCTATAGTGTCCAGAATTTAAAATTCAGATAATAAAATCTTTTATTACAAGCCGTTTTTATGATTTAATACTATTTCTGACATGCCCAATTTTTATCGTTTGAATTAATTGTACCATGAAAAATTGTACCATGAATATTGGAACGTATGTTCCAATATTCATTTCAGAGAAACTTAATTCCTTCATTAAAATCATTTGTCAGACAAGATCATATTAATAGAATATCTCGTAAATTTTCTAATGACGTCCGTTTGATGAATATGGACGGATCGGATGCGAGTGAGATGTCTGAAGAGTGAAGGGGGAGAGAGAGAGAGAGAGAGAGAGAGAGAGAGCACATGCGGTTACTTTTGCAAACGCGTCACTCGTAAGAACATGGCGATGACGGGGTCGAAGAAGCGATTCCCTTTGTCCTAACCGGCGAACTAACCGCTCAAAAGGTTTATCGGAGCATGACTGAGAAACTCCATTGAAATGCAATTTAACGAGATGGAACGGTGGGGAAGGGAGGGCTATCTAGAAGGGCGATTATGGCGAAAACGACAAATGCGCGGTCGTCGAATAAGGTACCTCTTCCGACCGGATCAATCGGTTCCGAACATAATATCAAAGATGGAATTTAATTGCGAATGAGCATAGATATGAAGATGAATTTGTTACTCGAGTCCGCGGCTAATTTGTTATTCGAGCAAAGGAGAAACGCGGTGGCTTTTTGCTTTCGCCGTAGTTAATCGCGTATGGTCGATAACGATCTCATTTCGCCTCTTGTAACTTTTAATGATCTCGGTATGCCTTCTTCTGATTATAATATATCTAAAGATCCGCGTGTATATAATACATGTACGTGTACTCTAGCGAAGGATTATCGATCACTACGAACGCGCAAACTATACAGGAGCGTGTAACGATTATGAAACGTTACACAGCAGGGGAGAATTATCTATTATGTGCCATCCGATACATGTTATTTAACAAAAATCCCGACGTAGGCAACTGATATTTTCGATTTGCCGTTTTCCGAATACAACAAGGGTAATCCGCGATTAGCGAAATGACGGAATACCGCGACCGTGTGCTCCGCGATCACGGATATCGATCAATTATTGCAACAGTACTCGCTCCACATTCGTCGAGCCTCGTCACGCGAACGGTCCCTTCGATCCTTCCTACCGAACGTAATCACGTTAAAATAACATACGAACGCCGAGCTGCGCTTTCGCGAGTTCGGGGAAAATCGCGTTTATGGTCGATGCCTTTAGGACGCGTCTGTTTCGGACGATCGTAAAAAGCCTCTGATGCGAGTGATTTTTCAAACGGCTCTTTCTCTCTTCCGCTTCCCCCCTCCCTTTCTCTCTCTCTCTCTTCCTCCCATCAATGTAATATTTTATACATATGATATTTGATATTTATATATATATGACATATATATATATAGGTATAATCTGCCGTTATAATCACCAAAAAAACTATGTGTTCTCTCGAAAATTTGGCAAATGCATGAAAACGTGACGTCACAAAATTGCGCGAAACGTTTAATCCTCGCGCATCCTCGAGCAATACGCTCTCCCATGTGTCAATTTAAGCACACCATACGGCATAAGGAGCAACCATAAGATTAATAGTTTACCGCGCACGGAATTAGCGTACTCCGAGATGCTAATGCATTGCTCACCGCAAATGTAAATACGTAACGTCTATGTAAATTGGCTTTCGGAAAGCTATTAAAATTTAATAAAGAGATATCGAACGCGGGCCACAGATGTCCCAGGCCCTAAACGCTCAGCGGGAATCTGTTAATCGTAAAGCAATAAGCAGCACGTTAGAGACGCCGGAGGTTCAGGAGCAGCGTTCGTGCTACTCTTAAAAGCGAGAGAGAGAGAGAGAGAGAGGGAGAGGATCGTTTCAATTAATAACGCGATTCGACGACAGAAATAATCGAACGAGGACCAATTAAGGATGCGATCTGAAGCTGGCGCACGAATGGGGCGAGCGCGTTCATTTCACTTTTATTCTCAGCTCGTCAGTACTCGCTCGTTTCCACGACTCGTCTCTATTGTGCCGAATGAACCGCAGAACCGATTAGCCCGTGGATACGTAAATTGCGTCCACGATAAAAGCGGCTTGTGAATAGCACGGGACCCCTTTCAGTAGCACAGGGATAGGCGCACTGGTTGGCCCATGCAGATACCCATACAATTAGCTCTCAGAATCCCGCCGCCAATCTGCGATAAAGGAATAAGTGTCGGCGTCTGTATCGCGTATAAAACTATTCCACGAGTGTCAATAAAATCGAATTATTAAAAAAAATATAGATATTTGAGAGTAAATCTTGCGACAAGACTCAAACTTTTTGCAGCAGTTTGCCAAATCAACAAGCGGTTCTTAGACTTGACTAACTGTTTTTTAGATGCACTCGACGCTTTAACTTTTAAAAGCAGAAAATATTGACTACTTAGATTATTCCTTAAAACGCTGCTTTAAATTTTTACACATATTCCTGAATCGTGAAAAATTTATCGCGTAAAAAGATTTATTTGATGTCTACGTGGAATATTTTTTATTTGCGTATTAATTTCAAACTTCGGAGTTAATACGCGTAAAATAATAAAAATAAATTAATTTTTAATTCCAAATAAAAAGACAGATATACTTATCGTTTGATTACATAGCAATTACAAATTTACGATCACTTGAAGAACATTAAACATTAAATTTTTCGAAGCAATACTCTATTACATTATCTGTTCTAATATATATAAATGTTCAATTTTGACGAAAGGTATTCAATATATTATAAATAAAATTTTCAAATTAGAACTGTCAAACGCGCTTCTTCCGTGAACATAATAATAATTGGAACATATTAATAATTGGAGAATGTGCTATGTATAAATATATTTTAATTTATGCTCATTTAATTAATTTATATTATAAATATATTTGTCATGTATTCAGAAGTAATACGTCCTATATTATATTACACACACACACACACACATACACACACACACACACACACACATATATGTATATATATATATAGAGACAATTCTGAAAACAATTCGCAAATATCCCTTATTGCGATATTCTCAATATAATCAAAACGCTTCATTTCGTGTATATATATATATATATATATATATATATATATACACATCATTATGTGATAACACAAAGCGCGGAATGAAGCGTTTTGATTATATTGAGAATATCGCAATAAGGGATATTTGCGAATTGTTTTCAGGATTGTCTCAGGTGTCTTTAATAGTAACTCAGCAAACAGTTGCAAATGCATTTAATAATATGTCTTGCTCGATTTGCTGTTTCAGATATGATCGGGAGAGAGACCATCTGTATGGTATCACATGGTACAAGGACCACGAGGTATTCTACAAATACGTACTCCGAGATAAAAATCCCCACGTCTATGACGTCAATGGTGTTAAAGTTGACGTGAGTAAGATGCCCTCTCATGTCCAATTGTAATTCAGCGTTATTGTTTCTATTGAATCTTCAATACTTTATTGAATGAAATAACATCCTCTTTCTTTTTTTTTCATAAAGAGCACTTCACTTATATAGATTAACCGTCAAATTTTACGCGTCTCCGTTGAAAAATGTTTATATGTAAAAGCAGAATTGACAAATCGTCAGATGACAATTGTGAATGAAAGCAAACGAGTAGTCATAGATAAAGAATGTATGTAATCCCCGGAATGCGAAATATTTTAACAGACGACGGATTAGTTTAAACCTAGATTTACGTTCACGTCTGTTTCGATAAATCATTCAATAAAACTCGAACTCGGTGGCAGACACAGGCAAATAAATCGAATTGAAGACCGCCACATCGCGGCGATGCGTCATGGACGATGAATTTTGAGACAAATCTCGAAATCTATCGCGAGTACCCGATAAATTTTTCGAAGACGACCTCCTGCAGATATGTCTTAAACGTCGATATATCCGGGATGCCGGGTAACAGGTTGGAGAGCCTCCGGGTCAAACAAAGTGGAGCTTTCGACCTGATCTACGATACCAATTTCATGGAAAAATCTTCGATTCGCTCGAGCATACGTAGTGAGGAGAAGGGAAACGAGAGATTTGCTCTAACGTTGCAGGTTATAGAAATCGGAGCGGCGGGAAAACTATCGGTTCTCCCGCAAACGAAACCGCGAGCGATGAGTAAACTTCGTTTCGAAAATATTTGTCTCGTCGCTCGATAAACGGAAACGGTCTTTCCGAGGAGTTTAACGCGCAAGCTTTACGAGCTGCTTTGTCGCCAGCAATAAAAACATTTGTTCGTCAAAGAAAAATATCGTTTGCCGTATAATCCGCAAAGAATCGGGAGATTAATTCAATGTCTTCATGGATGCAGTCTGACGGTGTACAACGTCATACAAAATTATTATATTGCTGCAAAATATTTTTTATTAATTTTAATATTATCAAGAAATTTAACACTCGCTTGTTACACATATCTATATTTTTTATAGAGAAAGTTTTAAAGAGAGTGTGATTATAAAACTTTTTTCTGAAGATACAATATCCTAATACATCTAATCGAGATGATCTGTTACATAATATAATAATATCTTTTTATACAAGTTGAAAATTTATTTTCTTTCTTGAGATTATTAATATTAAAAAAGAACTATTTTTTTTCCTTTTCGTTCTCTTTATTACAATCGAAATCATGCACGAGATAAAAACCAGCAAAAGTCCCATCATATGTTTATCAATCCTTTGTCCTGCTTTATATAGACTTGGCAAAAAATGGAGCCGGGTACACTATCAGGACCCGGTGTGGTTCGTATATACGTGTGCGGGGGAATGTGCATCGTATATCATAGACCGCCATTGTGCTCAACAACGTACGCGGGAGCGCTCAAGTTTTACGGCTTTCCGCAAAGATTTAGCGGCGCCAATCTACTCTTTATATTACGGAGTAGATGAGGCTGAATTCAGAGATCTTTGCGAAAAGAGATTGCACGAGGGCGATGCATCCCGACGCTGTCGTGACGCGATGGATATAGGTCGCGATACGTTCATTGAAAAAGGAACCAACCGGTTTTAATGGACACGCGCTATCGGTGATCGGTTGATGCGATTACGTGTCCGCGAAACGGGAAAATCGAGTTGTTGCAAAATTCATATCTATCGATTTTTATAAATTTTTTGTTTACTAACCATATTTGACGGGGGCTTCCATCCATCGTTTAGCTTCAATCCGCTTAATCTTTACCGATAATATAAAACAGTACCTATATTTAAGAAATTATCACATAATGTGGTTTCGCGCATGCAGCAATTTGTATAATCAATACATACACACACACACACACACACACACACATACACACACAAAACCTGCATTAAATATAATATATGAAAAAGAGTTTCTCATAATTCATAAACTTGAGAGATAACAAAGAAATTTTAGCAAGTAGAATACGTCGTTCATAAATATGTAAAAATTGAATTCTTTGATACTCGCTCAATCTTATTCAATATAGGAAAAGCACACGATGTACAGAATTTTTAAAATGCATCATTTATTTGCATTTATAAACTATTCTTTTTAGCACGAAAGATCCTGTTCTGGTATAATTCTCTTGATCTTATGATATTGCAATTTTTCTTTCCATCAAGTTCGCCCGTGTTTAGTGTCAACACTTTATATGAAGCAAGATAAAAAATAAGATGGATAACTACATAAACTTTCTCTCTCTCTCCCTCTCTCTTTCTCTCTCGCTCCGTTTTCTTGTCTTACATTTTAATATCTATAGACGAGATCCTTTTGTGTTGCGCGCAACGGGACAAGCTGTAAAACGCAATTACCTTTACGACTACATACTCGCTTTGATGTAGTACGCTTTGTGGTTGAGTACGTCGAGTGTATCTTTTTTAATATTCTAAATATTACAAAATTTTCCGAATTATGAAAACCAGAATATTCCTTTGGTTTTACACGTGAAGTAGAAATGAAGTCCGAATGATCTTTCATGTTAAAGAAATTTGTTATCAATTTTCAAATGAATTGCAAAAAAGAAAGAGAGAGAGAGAGAGAGAGAAATATTTCATCATTTATTACTTTTCACATATCTACCTGGTTTATCCGAAAGTAATAGATATTATTAATATTATTAACAGAATTCCAAATTCTTAAAGCTACTTTACTTTTCAGTTTATGTTTTTAATTTAAAATCGTAATTATATATCGTATTCTAATTTAACTAATATCTCATAGTTTGACGTAGAAAAACTTTCAATGAGCATCGTGCGATTATCAGACAGCATCTGATAATTGGAAAATCATTTGACGACATTTACACTGATAGGTGAAGTACGATCGTACACCCACGTACGTTCACGTGGCGTATTGAATCGTCGAAGGTAACCGAGTTTACGGGGAATTGCTCGCTCAACTGTGAAGGTATCGTATCGTCGCTTGCCGAGAAAGGACTAAAGTGAGACTGCACCCGCTCACGATACGGGGCGAGAAAGCGTGGACATGCAGGCGAAAGGAGAAGCGTCGAATCGGACTAGGGGCACGTAGCCGCATGTGTGGCGTGTGAGAGATTCGTGTAAAATATTTCAATTTATTCTGGGTCGCGAGAGGTTACGTCCGCGACGCGTGCTCAACGGCGCATGCATGTATATGTATGAACAAAGTCGCGCAATAATAAAGCGTCTACACTCAAAGCTGTAATAAAAATAAAGCTCGACTAACCCATCGCGTCCGTAGATGGGTTTAGTTATGGAGAGTGGTGTTATACGCGATCGCGGTATTATGCGCCTGTGATAAAAAGAACCATCGTAATGGGAATGCGGAAATGCGCGAAAGGCAAAGAAAAACGAGGATCTACGGGAGCTGCTTCTGGAAATACGCGTGTATTTTTCTTTTAAATTCCACGGCAAGGAAAACTACTAATGACAAAAAAAGTCTAACGAAGAGTTACGAAATGTAACAAGATATAACGGAAGCCCGTTGACCGTGGCGTATCTCGCAGGCATAGAAATGTAATTTAAGATTTAATTGACAATACGCAAAATGTTCAAGCTCAAGCAAGCAAGGTTTTCATCTTGTAACAATTCTTTAATCTATTTTACGATTAGTTTCAAATGATCAATTTTTTTAAATTTAAGAATTAATTTAAAAAAATACATATGTATATATTAAAAATTAAAAACTTGCGCCAAACGACTTTAATTTTCTGTAAAATTTTTGTTTAGGAAAAACTGATTTGAAACTTATCGTTGAAACTTATGAGACGCAGAAATGAAAAAAAAAATGCAGTTTCAAGATATTTCGTATAGAGCAACAAAATGTGTATTCATGCGGCGTGCAGCACAACGTCCAGATCAGTTTCATCGAGAAATCGGCCTGTTACGCCCGATACGATCGTAAGACATCGTGTTTGTAAAGTCCCCGCGACGCTGCGAAGGATCGTCTCGATTCTCAAGACGGTGCGTCCGCTTCCGATTCACGTTTTCGATGGCACGAAAGTTCCGCCCTCCTTGGCGCTCGTTAATATCGTTCGACGTGTAACGAGCATTACGTGAGCCGAATCGGTTCATCCCCTTCGCCCGTCCGGCCGCCGATCTTTCGAACCTTCTGTATTGGATAGCGGACTATTAATCTGGCTCGGTCCAATAGTTCCCCGATATCAGCGAAGAAAACTCTCCGTGGACAAAAGCGATCATGTCTACCCGCCGCCGTCGCCGCCGCCGTCGCACCTGATTCCTGGCGTGTATTAAAGCGCGAGGAACCACGCAAATTTAACAGGATATGTGACGTCGTTAATCCCAGAGCGAACAAAGGAAGCTGTAAAGTAGCCTGTACCGCGTACTTTTATTATAAATACTTCCTCCTGCGGTTCTCGTCCGTAATTTTTATAAATCTGCTTGTAACTTTTCTCGTACGTTTAATGAATTTCTTTCAACTTTTATTTTTAAAAATTACGGAATGTAATTTTCAAAGCTGAAGAATAATCAATCCGATTTCAGCCAGTTATTATATATTCTGAATTAATATTCGCTCTTCGGCTAGAATTAATTTCTGCGGTTTTAGAATTTCTTTGATATCGTATTTCTTGGATATCGAATTATCCCGTTCCCAAGAAGTGGAGCAAGTCGTAATACGTCATGTATTCTAGTGTAAATCCTTTAAACGCGGATAAAAGTAACATTCACGTCAGATATCTTCGTTGAATCCCAATAAAAAGATATGGCTTATAAAATGACACTATCGTATGTCGAGTGGACATTGTAGTATATTCTGATCGTGGTTTATAGATAAAAATACCTATCCGTTTTTCTTCGAAGTTTACGAAGAGAGATTTTTATAGAAGAAAAACGGAGGTGACATACGATAAACTGCTTATCGGATACCAATTGTGACTTGTTTTCTTTTGCGGTCGTTAATTCTTTTCGCGTAAAATTATCACAATCGCAGAAGCTTTATCTAACAATTAATTTCTTGATAAATCGCTGAAACGAGTACGCCGTTAAAAGCTCCGTACGTATATTTTCTCTGATATTACGGCAGACGTTGCATTTTCTTTTTCGTTTCAAGTATTGTCAGTTCGAAAAAAAAAGCCGAGAACTTGAGCTAACATACCCTTTTCTCTCGTTCTGCAATCATCATTTCATGCATACCCTATCCTAATATTCCCATAACGAATAATGCGGATAATAAAGTAGCATTAACGAATCTCGCTGCTTCCTGGGCAGCAGTTCCGGAAGGATTTTTCTATATTTCCAGACGCGTGAAAGGGCAACTAATGTAAAAATTGTTTTCACCTCACCCGTTCGCGTAATCGCGTTTACCTTCATCGGGCACGGATGCATCCGGCTTGAATGGTGCTCGCTAATTCGCCGTAAAACCGAGAGAGATTCCGAGGTGCTTGGAAAAATGATGAAAAAGATGAGCTACGTAGGAACGTAGCTGAGAAAGGAAGACATATGGATGTAAAGTAAGCAAGAAAAAGAGAATGGGGAGAGAGAGAGAGAAAGAGGAAGAGGAAAGGGAAGGGGAAGTAACACGCGGCTTTGAAATTACCTGCCAACTCGAGTCTGAAATTTCATCGAGAACGAATCAACAGCTGTATCTTTCGCGATGTGCTAGAAGCGCGCACCTACTTTCTAGATAAACTTTCTATCTTTCTTAATCCTTCCCCCCTCTCTTTCTCTCTCTTCCCCCCCCATCTATCTATCTATCTATTTCTCCATCTATCTATCAGACTCCCTTCGTTCAAGTTCTTACGCGAAACTTCCGTAGCGATGCCAACAAACAATCTCGGATGCTTTGAGGAAGTTATCGCGCGTTTCTCTCCTCGCTGTCGACTGCTTTTTCGACTCGATTCGGTAAACCGCTAGTTTATGGACTCTCTTCTAACCAAACTCTAACGCTTAGCCTTCCTTGTAGAGAAATCGGTTACTATGGAGATTTATTACAATAAAAATTTTGCAGGTGGTTAATCAGTTGCGTCAATCATCTCAATTAATTGATACGAACTTATGACTTTACTTTAACTTTTTATCCTTTTGCATTAATATAGACGAAGAAATGTCAGAATCACAAAATTCATTTTATTAAACTCTTTTACCTCACAATTCTTCTTACAACACAGAGAGATTGGAAGATAAGATTGATCAGAATTAGCGGAAATTGAAAGTCGACATAATCGATTTGAATTGACTGGTCCTTCGAGCGATATTCTCGGGACGAATACGTGCCCACCTTGACCCTTTAGCTTATCATTTCAGAGCAGAAGCAAAACGTTTGAGGAACGAGTTGCTGCCGGTGGGAAATATTGTCTGCGGTAATACGATTCTCACGGTCTCTGCCGCCCGCCGTCATTTCCCCTCTTGTTTTCGCGAAACTTTTCTCGAGGGACGTAAATTGATTTGTCGGCGTAAGAACTCTATGTCCGACAGCGCCTTTACTACGAGATAAACGTCAACGTTGCCGCGCAGGAACCACGTCGTTTATACTTCGTGACTTCCTCCACGTGATCGCGCGGCCGGCGCGCCTTTCCTTCCTTCCTCGCGTTTCCGTTCCTTCTGGAACTCGCGTTTGTACTTCCTCGTTGCTGGAAAAATCTCTGGACGTGTTACTGCCGGTAATAAAATTTCCCCGGACGTACGAGGGGGCGTATTACTCGACCTTTCCCCTTATATGTTCCGTCGTCCGACTTTTCGATTCTACTTCGACTTCCCTGAATTTTCTCGTAAAGATCACGAAGTAGATATGTCCCGGCTGTAACCAGACTTCTCTTCGTCTTTGTCATCGTTAGCAGGAACAGTAGTAATGCGAACAAAATTGCGACAAACGTTAGTTACGAGAACGTCCTTGTGCTTTTCATTAAACGTTTAACTGGGGCGGAGGAAGATATAATTTGAAACTCATACGTTGTATTAAAGTCGGTAATTGAGACAGTGTAGCGTTTAAAAGTATTCGTTCCGGCTAATAAGTATATTGTATTGGCTGAAATAAATCCCCAACCGGGATTTATTTCAAAAGATTACCGTGTACACTGAAAGGTATAAACCAATTTTCATTTTTATTTTTAATTGCCAAATTTATCTTCAAAGGATCGCACAAGCGACACGACGATATTATATATAATTAATGAAACGTGGAACGTTGTTGAATAAGGAGCATTATTAAATAAACTCGCGCGATGCAATTCTTTAGATTTCATTTACACCGTTCTACTTCCCGCGCTCTCAAAATTTATAGCGCCTTTAACACTTTCACTATCTTCGAAGGTGTTTGGTAGATCCTCGAAAGAGACATTGCTTACTTACTTCCTCACGGTTGCGCGAAGTTTTATCGCACCCACGAAAGGTATTTCCTGAAAAGTTTTCGGATACCGCGGATTTCTCCCGCATCAGGGTACCACAGCACGATGCCTTTCTATCGGTAACGGCGTTTATCTTTCTCACCGTTTCTCTACAACATACATTCTTCTTTCATTCGATCCAATATAATTCTACGATCGTTCCGCGTTAGGTATTTCAGGATAAGCCTCTCGATAATTTATCGACAAATAGACGTTGCTGCAACAATGAATCAGCGCACATACCAGATATCCCATTTTTCAAATAACTCTTTTTCGAAATTTGGTTGTTAAAAAAGGGACAAAATTTTTTATATTGAAATTACGAGGGGGGGGGGACGTCTTATCTTACATGTAATTTTGTTCTACTCTCTAAATTTTCTGAAATAAATTTTCACTCTTTTGGAGTGAATTTCACTCCAAAAGAATAAAAATACTGCCACTCAAGTGGCAGTATTTTCGATGTTTTTGAGTGAGATTCACTTAAAAAAATTTAAAGAGTAGATGAATATGTTTTAGTTGTTTTCAACACTTGAAATATTTGTTCTATAATTATTAGTGTGTCAAAATGTAATCAAGTCAAAAAATGAAAATTGGACATTTGTGTACATATATATGTATATAAATTACAACCAAAAAAAGATCGTATTACGACAATTTTAGATCTTTCTGACAAATAACCTATCAAATGTTAATAGGAAAATTTGATTTTTGGTCGATAAACAAGACTATTCTTGTCAAGCTTATCTTTGGATTATTCTTTGACTATGTATTATTAAAATCATCATTATGTGAAAATTGCCAGAATCTATGCAATTATTGGGCAAATCTATTCTGGGAAAATCTGATTCGTTATTCTGAACATCAGTTTGGAAGCTTTTAGTTCTATTGCAAAACTGGGAAGTTGTCATAGTGAACATATCTGCAGTGTATTTTCCATAAACTCGAATAGCAAAGAAGTGTTCCAATTTTCCGCTTCGTGAACACCCAAAGACTCGCTTCTCCGCCGCATAATTCTTAAACTCGTTGCACCGACCTACTATGGACCAGCCACGGTGAGATACACGATATATATATATATATATATATATATATATATATATATGCTGTTATAAATGGAATAAGCACGTATATTTGCTCGCTCGTTTAAGTGCGCATATATATTTCTTTATATACGATCCAAGTGCCAGCCAGGATCGTTCCATATAAAATTGAATTTCCATATTTGCCTTTTAGATAGATAGACAAAATTGCTTTTTTAGATTTGGAACAGTTCAATTTCTTGAGCTGTAATTGAATTAAATTATCGTATCATAATTACGTAATAGATTGATTGTACCGAAAGTAAAAGAATATTTGCAATTCATTTGAAAGAAAAAACAGAAATTTCTTAATATTTACACATCGATATTGTTCCAATATCGAATTCATATAGTTTCCCTTTATTTCGCAAGCTTCATTTTTATTCTTCTCGTCTTCATTTTTTATTTGAAAAATTCAGCATTTTAAAGTCGACTAGAAAAAAGAATAATTCCATTTGCGCGATATGATTTTTATTTGCGTAAGAGCTTGACATAATGCAAAGATTTTTTCGGCAATTGGTGTGATTGCGTCTCGCCAGCACGTTACGGGAAGATATTTTGATTTTTATGCAAAAATATCAATGTTAATCTAATGTCAAGTAAATTGGTTGCTTTTAATTATATCAAAAATTTCCTGGAGAGATTTGTACTTCTTAGGTACACACAACTCTCGTAAAAGAGTTCCGAACCTGTTAATACCAGTTAATTTTTTTTCCACTGCACTGAAACGTAAGTTTGAGCAGAGTATAATAGACGAGCGTTTTAATGCAATAAAAAGCGAACGAGCGTAGGAGTCTTTTAAAGTCGCAGATCGCGGGCCCGCGGCAAAAAGAAAACAACCCCGTAATCATGCGCGATCTGCGGCCGCCATTTGTAACGACGTAACTGCTCCGGCACGATTCACTGCTCTAAAAACGAAATGACTCGTAAAGTCGATGTCCCGCCGCTCCGCCTTACCGTAATGACACGAATTATTATACCTTGGCTAAACGGCGCCGTTAATAGCTCGGAAGAATCGCCAAATCCGTCAAGTCCATCTTTCACTTCATCCGTCCACTTCATCCACAATAGACGTACATCTTAAATATATCTTCTCTTCGAGTTTAACGCAATCTATCTTCATTTGCGATATTTTCAAACTTTTATAATTCTATTCCAGTAATAGCCCGCAATTGAAGATCCGACCTTAAAAATATATTGCATGCACCGTCAAATGCAATATATATGGATCTCTCGCCATTCCGTCCGTTAGACATATTTGAAATATTTCTTCTTTCACTTTTAATGCAATTTATCTTCATTTATTAAAAACTTACAAATTTTTATATTCCGTCCCTTAATGATTGAAAAAATTTAGTGTCTAAGTGAATTATTGCGTAGTGCTAAATGCAATGCTTTCGTCACTCATTTTCGTAATTCATTTTACACACGTACACGCACCGTACGCACTGCACGTACACACATACACCACACACACACACACACATACACATATACACCTCTTAATTTATTTTTAATGCACAATTAATCTTATTTTTATAATATTTTAATAATATAGTTATATTTTGAAATTTGATTTCTATTTCTCCATAACAGTTTTTACAATTAAAAATTCAGCACGCTTGTAAAATTAGGTTTTTCTGCACGGTAAAATACGATAAGTGAGAAAACAATTTTTAATGTGACACGACAAGTGTCACATTAATGTGATATTAAAATTAGCTGACGAGTAATATCTTAAATGCGACATTGTTTAAGTAGATTGGTAATTTGTATTTAAATAACGCCCGTTCATTTTTCAGCGTATTATACCACACGTACGATTCGTCGTAAGACGAGGTCACACTTTCTGTTTCAGAAATCTCGCTCGGACGATCAGACAGTGACGCTCCAGGACGCAAATCTTCATGCCAGCGGCGTGTACAAGTGCGAAGTCAACGGGGAGGGGCCGAGCTTTAACACAGTCAGTGCCGAGGCGAGAATGGAGGTCATAGGTGAGTGGGCCGGTGTCGCGTTTAATTAATAATGCTTTGAACGCGACCGCGTCGTCGTCTATCCTTTGGTAACTCGACTAAAGACTACGACGTGGTAGAGTTCGGCAGCAGCGTGCCAAGAGAGAGAGAGAGAGAGAGAGAGAGAGAAAGAGAATACTGTCGTGCCCTTATGGAAACGGAAACGGCGAGTCGATACTTGCTCGCTATCTTTCGTGATGTTCCATCATCCTTGACGTTCCCCGTGGAACGAGCCCTCCACTCTAACTGTGAATTCGCTACCACGTTTACACCGTTCATCTAGCTACGATGGACCGATTAAGTTCGCGAAATTAACGGCAACTCACCACCGAAGTGCTGGCGATATCAAATTACAGCGCCGTGTAAGTTTGCAAGTGCTACTGAGATTCGGTATTAATTCGCAAGACAATCTAGTAGTCGGAGAATGTGGTAATTATAGAATGTCAAGTTCGTATATATTGGAATGGCTGTTCTTGATAAGATTAAACGAATGGTAAATATAAAGGACCATTAATAACTTTAATGGAGAAAAACATCAATTGAGAAAGTGATCGAGGATAATTAAAACAATTTAAAAAGATCGAATACCGCAATCTTTTCTAAAATCTTTTAACTCTGATTAATATTAAGGATAACAAATTTAACTGAATATAAATTATAATAGAAAACTATTATATTTCTTTAAATTGCCATGCCATGTAAATTTCATATCTATCTTCAGAATAATTCAACAATTATTGCAAACATAATTTAATTATTGAAGTTATTCGAAAAATTATTTTAATGAATGAAATAATAGCGTGGAACGTCGAATTAAAAAAATTGTACATCTTGTACAATTATCCCTTTCCTTTAATTCGTTATATTTGTGTATTTTAGATTTTTCGTTACCTTGTAATGGATAAAAAACAGCCATATAATCGCTTCATTGATTAGATGGACAAACAGATAATCGTTTACTCCACTGACCAGTTCAAGCGGGTAAACGAATAACAGTTTGATTGATTAATCGTTCAGCTCTTTATTTGATTGCGCCATCGAACATACGTACGATACGCGCGTCCGTGCGGAGTTACAAATTCATCAATAATCTGCACATGAAAACGTCATCAGCCCTCTTTTTTTGTTTGTCTGTTATTCTTTTGTTATTTGATCTCTGTGCATCCTGCGATTTCTGAGCGCTTTTATCAGCTCGCACGGGGAGGTACAGCGACCGATACGCGTAATACTGCAAATATGACAGATTTATCCCGTGACAAAGCAGAGGTACGAAATAGTAAAACGCGAGGACACACACACTCACACACACACACACACACACGGATATCGGGCGCGCGATATCCAGGCGCGGTCTAATTTTATTTTTTAACAACAAGCTTACGTGTTCGATTGTTGAATCACGGCACGTGATTCACGCGCGCGACGTTTCGGACATTGATCCGATCAGTCCGTGTGCTGGACTACGCAATCCCATACGGGGCGGCCGTGCGCGTAGATGCGTATGCCGTTCTTACGTGGATCAAAGGAAGCGTATCTAATTATCTCAAGCACACGCTAGATGCGGTATCCGTTGCAATAGGATTATCGTACGGTCAAAGTGGGCGATACCATGGTACATAGTGGCTCCGAGTTGGATATTAACTCACCTCAGCGTAGGCGGTTCGACAAGGGGAAGGTAGACATGATTACGGGAGGGACTTGCCCCAGCTATTGGCAGACGTAATCGTCTTATAATTATTTCGCCACAACACACAGTCTACCGTTCGCAAATGAATATAATTCGTGAACGAGCGCGAGTGCGGGCTTGTGTGTGTGGTTAACGGGATTTTGGAATTATTGCAGAAAGAAAATACATTCCCGCGTCGAGAGATGTAAACTACAATGCGTAAATTAAGCGCATTTATTCTTCAGTTAATTCCTCAAACGGCTATCCGCTCGCGCGGAAGTTGTGTTACATTGTACGAAACAAAAATAATTTCGCATGTGTCGTTAACAATTCAATAAAGGAGATACATTTAAAAACGGACGTGTAATTCGTCGGCTGAAATGTAATTAACAGAATTTAATAATTCTATATTTTGTTTTGTCCGGGTACCAAAAATATAAAGCACGCAATAAGAGCCTACGGGTCACGAAAACAATTTTGATTGAAAAAATAATTACTTTTTATACGATATAAATAACAGTTTTACCGTGTGCTCGTAAAAATTTCCGGTGCAATAACGTTATAGCAATATAGAGGCTATTCACATGATGTTTAATTGCGAGTTTATCTATTTATCCGAAGCATCAAATGAATGACGTGAAGCCCGCGTGATGATTGGTTTGTTAATGCGAAAGAGTTAATAACGCGGAGATCGGTAACGCGCGCTCACCGACATCGCTAAGAAACGCGTGCCAACTTGCAGAATTCCGTAAGACCACGTTATTTCTCGTCTTGTCGCGTCATTCGGTCGGTTGCGGAAGGAAAAAAAAAGGGAGGCAACAGGAGACGTGCGTTTTCGCGCCGGCGTTTCCGCGGAAGGGCACTGAATTCGTCCGGGCGGCGCGGCGCGCGAAGCGCGGGCATTAAAGTTTAAGAGTGCATAAAGCCGTCGAAACGCGATAAATATTACGGCGTCGTAAGTCTTAAGCCGTAACTGGGCGCCGCCGAGGCCGCCCCGAGGCCGCCGTGGGCTACGCCGAAGGGGACGGAGAAAAAGAGAAAGAGCGAGGCCGGGGATGCTCGCGCGCCAGCGCGAGGGCGAGCGACACGGACGTTGAGGCTGGAAGAAGAGGGTGGAAGTAGGATAGATGGGGAAAATTTTAAGATCGTTGTAGGAACCTCGAGGAGGCTGTCGTCGTGCCAAGTTTCGCCGGCCTGTCGGCTTTTCGTCTCCCACTGCATCTTTGCGACGAAATTTCCTCCCTCGCGCTGGCCCGCGGAAGAGGATCGATAACCCGCGTCGTTCGCCTTGCGGCCTTTCACTTCGCGATTGCAGCGAATCTCTCGAGCTGTGAACCGTCACGAAAAATTCAGTATAATCGGACACGATCGAGATACAAAAATAAAATATCCGATTTTCTATTGAACATGTATAAATGGAAAATGAAATCACAGGTAGAGCTGGTATCGGAGATGATTTAACTTTTTTTTTTTTAGATATATCTACTCTTTTTCTTCTTTGCATAAAAATAGACGTCCGATTGCGTTTTCGTGGCTGATTACGCCTCACTTTCTCTCGGCGATCGAGGTTTTTTCCTTTTTTCCATCTCATCTCTTCTCACTAACGTGCGAGTTCGATCGTGTTCTCGGTGTTGAGCTAGTGCGTTTCAACGGGAGTAAGCGAGCGTGAATTATTCGAATTTATTTCGTCGCCACGCCGTCGGCAAGACGATAACTTTATTGCCAAATGTTAAAACATGCTGAAAATTAATTGCATGGGAACTTGCTGTTCGATCAATATCTATGTCCACTGTCTATATTAATAAAGTATTTTATTTTTAAAAGAAAAAATTTTTTTCTCCGGAATTTTAATTATGTACGTTTTTTACTTTTGCTAATAATATCATTTATTGATTGTTTTTATCCATTGTAAATTCAATAAATTTTTAAAAAATTTAAAAACTTTTTATATAGAGATTTGAATAAATGTTTCTCCTACACTATTGTATTCGAATCGATTAAAGGTTGTTGAATCATTAACATTCATATACTCGTGCATATTGAAATAAATGTATAATTCAATTCATTTGAAGTTAGCCGATTGAAAATAGAAGCAAATAAAGGCATTTGTAGGTTGAAAACGATATTAACGCAGCTTCCGGCGGAAATGTCAGTCGGGTAGATCGGGAAGATGGTTATTGTAAGACCTGGAATGGCTTCGTTGAATATTCCGAACGGAGTGTCGCGATGGCTTTAGAAGCTTATCTGGAAGATGCACTTTTATCGGCGTAGTATCTTCGAGAGTGATTTTGATAAAAATCACCCGCTCGTCTTAGATTAAGCCACAATGCATAGAGTCGATTTAGTTATAATGGAGAAAGCGACTACCGGAATCAAAGTTTACAGCCAAGAAATTGCATTCGTGTTCCTCATATACCTATATGTATGATGATATTGAAAATAAATTCTTAAAACTGATATAAATTTGATATGTATTTAATATGTATGTATATAACTGAAAACGATTATGTAATATATTTACATGCATAATCAATACATATCTATTCATGGATATTATATTTAATTAATTTGTTTTCATAAAATTTATTTAGTAAGATTAATTTCAATGGAAGTGTTCTTAACTTGAAGAGAAAACTTTTTAGAGGATTTATTTCTGCAATGTTATAGAAATCTTGTTATTCTACGTCTTTTTTTTCAAACATTTTCGCATATAATCTAGCAAAAAAGGTTTGAAAATACCGTGCATTTTAAAAATCTTTTTAATTCTACGTTTGTTATTAAAACCGTGCTATGTAAAAATCGTAAAATTTTTATTTTAAACAAAGTTATGAATTTATATCAAGTTTTAACGGTAGTTTTCGAAATAATAGAAAGCATCTTCTTTTCTATTCAGGCGAATTCTTTGTTGTCAGCAGAAAATATACGCGTCAAACAAACGCGCGTTCGAGCCCGGCCGTCGTCGTAAATTTCGCGAGTGTTTCCCAAGCGAGCGCACCTAATCCCCGATGCATTCTTATGGAGCTCACTTTCCCGGCTTCGACTATTAATCGTGTCTACGCGACGGCGTATTGTACGGCCGCTTCATTATGGAGAACATTAACGCGGGCGGCACGTATACGCCAAAATTTAAAATGCACGAGATCTAAAGCTCGGTTAATAAGCGCGTTTAGTGGCAGTAAAACTTCTTGCTAATGGCGTGCCCGACTTTATATATGCCTTACCGTGCAAAGTTCTCAAAGAGTGAAGCTGTTTTTATGCCGCCGAAACAATGTGGGATTTAGTGTTAGACGCTCCGGGCGAATGAGGCCGAGATAAGCGTCCGCATTTTAAGAATTGTCTCTTCGTATTCTCTCTCTCTCTCTCTCTCTCTCTCTCTCTTTCTTTCTGTTCTTTTCTTTCTTTTTCTCCGTTTAAGAAGGTAGCTCCTTTTTTGAATAGTAAAAATTTTACTTGTCCAATGATCATTTTATACATGCATTTCAATTTAGAATTACTGCAGGAAAAATGTGCGCGCGCGTTTGTTTCTTTTTTTTTACACATGTTTATAATAAGCTATACAATATATATCTCTTTTCTGTCATCTTAGAACTGAAACAGTAGCTTTAAGTAGAGCTAAAATGAACAGCGTCATGTCGTATAATTAACACACGTACCACGTGTACATCTAACAATTTTCTCAAATTGTTTCGCAGCACTACCTCAGGAAAGGCCAACGATAACCGGAGAGGAAAAGGTGTACGCAAGCGGAGACGTGCTCGCGCTGAATTGCACCAGTGGCAAGTCCTATCCCGCCGCAAAACTCAGATGGTTCGTTAATGGCGAGCAGGTGAGCGCAAAACGTTTCTCAACGTTTATATCTCTCGCAGCATCGGGGAATCGCGATGGGGGGGATGGGGAAGACGTTGCACGGCAGAAACTGTCGTCCGCGAACCGAATCCTCAATAATATATCATATTAATAGAAAAATAACGTAGATAAACAAAGCGTGGATGCAACGGCAAGAAAGATAGTAGAACGTTTCGCGATCGATGTTATATTATTGTATCTCTGTCGAATGGGAGCGTTTACAGCGCGCACCCGCTGTTATACGGATGGCCAAGCTTGCACAAAATCTATAGGATATATATGTATAACGTTGTGAAGCCTGGAATAGCACGTGGATAACACTAGCGGGCAGAAGCGGTCACGCGTTGGGGTTGGATGGGGTTGCACAGGCGAGAACCGGTGTGTGTGTGTGTGTGTGTGTGTGAAGAGGGAGGAGAGAGAGAGAGAGGGNGGGGGGGGAGAAGAGAGCGAGCGACAAGCTGGTCCCACAGTAAGCCGACTGAGAGTTCGACCGTCGCGGCGACGTGGCTCGATTTCATCGCGTAAGCAACGGCGACGCTTGATGAGCCAAAGCTCCAATTAACGACCGGCGAAACGGATCCCTCGTACAGCTGCATCGGCCACTACTCGTGCACCGATATTCACAGCGCTGGAAGCAACCTTCTAATGCGCGATCAGTGATGCGCCGTGGTTTTGCTCATCTGTTATTCTCCTGCCCATTACAGTTCCGAACTTCTGTTTGTATAGCCCTTCCCTCCCCCCCCCCCTCCCCCCCGCGAAGATGATCGTGAATCGGACAAAGGTGAAGTCAAAAGCGCGCGCGTCCGGAAAGAGAGGGACGAGCTGAGAAAAAAGGCCGCGGCTCTCTAATTAATCCGCGGCGCGCAATGGAGAAGGGTCAATTTGCGTTCGGGATGGTGGAAGGTAACCCGGGAGAGGATGAGTGAAGGGGCTCGCGCGAGAGAGTTCTCCGCTTAATTGTTATCTCCTCCTTGCCGCGGGATGATCTCAAATGAATCCGGAAAACGGATTTTATTCTTATCCCACTCGGCTTTTTTCACTCGTGTTTTTAAATCTAACACACTCGCCTGCCGTTCGTCTGGTGTCTGTTTTTCGCGCGGCAAGAACGGACACGCGATAAATCGACGTAAGGATGCGCGCATGCGAGAGAGAAAGGCAAAGGAAGAGAGAGAGAGAGAGAGAGAGAGAGAGAGAGAGAGAAGGTTCTATTCGGCGCGCGGGATTTTTCTTTCTCTCGTTTTACGTTATTATTACAAAGTTTCCTTTCTCTCGCCACGTCACGAATAATTCAATCCTTCTATCGCTCGAGGCGGCCGGAGCTTCTATCGCATGCATATTGATGTATCGTTATCGGCGTTGCCGGGTGAAGAAACCCCGGACGTACTTCTTGGCTCTAAGCGAGAATAGGGAAGAAGTTCGATAAAATCGTCGAAGATAAATAGCGAGAATATCTCCGGTCATTTTTTTTCGGGCCGCGCAACAAACTCGTGTAATTATTTTCGTCCGTCCTATTAACGGGAACGATAGGAGCAATTAGACACGCTGGGAATAATGTCTATGAGGAGAAGTTGAGCTATAAAGAGAACACAGATTAATCTTATCTTAAGCAGGAGGATTACCACAATTATAACTTGCGCGTGGTGAAAAAAGAATTGCCGACAGTTTCCGCCGTTTGTATTCTTAGAGTAACTTAAGTATACGGCGGAGTAAGTGTTATGACTGAGTGTCTCCCTCGCGAGGGTTTTCCACCGAGGATCGTAACACTGCCGAAAAACATGAAATTACGGTGTCTTGAGAATATTCCATTTGCGAAACTTGAAACGGGCCCTCTCTTTCTCGCCGTTTACACGAGAGATTACCCCGTCGGCCGCAAACGCGGGAAGGAGGGGAGGGGAAGTGTCAATAAGCGACGCTCTTACGTCACAGAGAATAGGCAAATCACGTCACGTAAAGTGCAAGTGCTTTCCGACGAAGCTTTAAAGACCTCCCACCGAAGATTACGCCGATATAACGAGCGCGACGACTCCTTTAGAGCTTCGCGCAGTGAATCGCATGCGGCGGCGC
The DNA here is from genome assembly GCF_000956235.1 of Wasmannia auropunctata. Taxonomy (NCBI): domain Eukaryota; kingdom Metazoa; phylum Arthropoda; class Insecta; order Hymenoptera; family Formicidae; genus Wasmannia; species Wasmannia auropunctata. The sequence continues at coordinate 674,073 of NW_012026854.1, forward strand.
CGAAACTTTCTTCCTTATCTTTCGGACTCCGGTCTTCCTTTTCCGCGGCAACACACCTCTCGCTTATACTCCCTCCCGCCCTTCCGAGCCGCTTTCCCTTCGAGAAAACTTTGCAACGCTCCCAACGACGTCCATTAGAAGTTGCGCGAGTTTAGTATAGCACTTAACAAGTAATATTGTTTCGGAAATGTTCGTGTCGCGAGACTCGAAAAACCTGTTAACGCGAGTCAAGTAATCTCGCAAAGAGAAAAAGTTCGATCGCCCGCCAACTTGAGGAATATGTCGCGGATGAGCAGCGCGGATAGGAGAATCGTTTGTCGTCATAGAGTGACGATACAGAGCTGCCCAGCATTCCGGCTTTTTGCTTTTATTGTTATTTTTCAAATCCGCAAATTTTGTGTTTCGTTTTCATATTTCGCGATCAGCGAATAAAAACCTCGTATTTATTTTGTGCTATTTAATATTTTGCATTATTCAATTGTTAACTCTTTAAATTGAACATTTTGCGCATTGTTCGTAATGGCTACATTATATATTCGGTTTTATTCCAAGAGAATTTTTTATTTTATTTATTTAGATTTATTTAGAATTATTTATTTATATATTTTTATACGTGAAAAAGTGATTTCATCGAATAAATATTAACTTTTTTCTACGTCCGCTGTGTCGTGTTTAAAAAGGAAACTTTTTACAACTGCAAATATTCTAACTTTTTCTTCCGCTCTCTCTCGGTCGCGCGCAAGAAGATACGGTCATTCTGGATCATGACGCGGGAAAAAGCTAGACCAGCTGCGTTCCAAATCCCCTACTTTCGTGATAACCACGCGCTTTTTAACCCTTTGTCGTCGTCGTCGTATAAGAGTGGCGAAAATGGCAGCGCTCCTGGAGGGTCGTCGCCAAACGAGTATTTTTATGAATTATGTTGCTATAAAAAGAAGTGTTCTACGCCGTTGTAGACTTGTAATGCCGCCGACGGCACCTCCGCTCCACGACGAATATTATGTCGCGATCGTGGTCTGTGTCTGCGGGGGACGGCAACAGATCGAGGGTAATTTCGCGGATCCTAATGAATTCTCCCTGGCCGAGCTATTACCAGTCGGTGCGTGAAACGAAGGAACGACCCTTCTTTGAATGGTCAACCTATCGCACGGGTCATATTTCGAGCTAATTATTGACATTACATCAATTTGCTTTTACGGCGATCTGAAGTGTTCTCCGGAATTTTTTCACGCGACACATATGTGTCCAGAGGGAACGTGCGTGAAGACGAATAAACAGTCACGGAATAAACTTGTATACCTACTTGAATGAGTATGGCGAATATTTATTTTTGTATATTTGTTCGCGTTCGGTTGCTTGGTCCAGTTTAAGACGTATACATGTTTGTTTACAAGAAACTATTATGTAAAGCTATATTATGTTATAATCGAGGATCATGAATTATATCGCGATATCAGAGATGCCCGAGATGCTTCGATAAGGAAAATAACAAGAAACCCTTACAGGAGATCTTGTTACTGTATTGGAATTCGTTACTATTTTGATGGAGGACAAGTGCAAGAGAAAAAGGCAAAACTAGGAATAGAATCGTTGTTATGATATGTTTATATATATATATATATATGTTTATATATATATATATATAAACATTTATGTATACATATGTATACATATATATACACACACACATATATATACACGATTCCATTCCTAGTTTTGTCTTTTTCTTTTGCACTTGTCCTCTATCGAAATAGTACGAGTAATATATATACGTATATATATTGTGAGAGAAAGTCGTAGAAAGAGAAAAATCGAAAACGATAGCGATTGGAGTATTAATCAAGATCCAAATTGCTTGAAAATTATTAAATCCCTCCCGGTCCCCTTATTTTCTTATCCCGCTTCTGTCTTTTGCCGAGCGCGCGCCGAGACGAATTGCCGGACGACAACTGTTCAAAGATAGCGCGTAAGTACGCCGTAGATATGCCAAGGAGACGACGAAATTGCACCGTATTTCTACACAAAGTAGAATATATGCAGCCGAATGTATGGTGTAGTTGTGTCGGGATCGTACGCGTCCGCGCTACAAAGAGGCCGAATGCATCCTGGTAGCAAAACCCGGATGGGAGCACTGTAGAATTCATAAAACGATAGAGAAAAACGCAGAGGGGTAGAAATTATCGATAATATGCCGAAAACTATATATATGCGACCGCTGGAAATATTCCAACTATGTAGTATGTACTAGCTCGTATTACTATCCGCTAGATGTTCGTTGTTCTTGAGATACCGGCGATACTCTTTTGTATCATCATCAGCATTCTTCCGTCGAGACGCTTATCCATCCAAGAGGAAAGGGACGGGAGGGAGGGAGGGAGGGACGGCGCGCCGACTGTCCTCGGCAACATTTAAACGACGTCGAAACGCGAGTTCGTCGTTTTCGCCCCATTTGCGTAGCCGTGTCACAGCAGTCTCGCGATTTCGTTAATTACGAAATTCTGCGCTTCAAACGAGCGTCGCCGTGGAGCGAAACTTTCGACGAAGTTCCGTCCGTCAACTTTCGCACGTTCCGCGCCGCTGCTCGTCTTGCTTGACGCGCGTACACGCACAAGCGCGGCGGCCCGCCCGCGCCAAAGTTTTTCGTTCGCGACGGAAATATTCAAAAGCCCGTAAAATGTCCGTGTACAATGTGGTTCGCACGCGCGTATGTGTGTGTGTGCGCGCGCGGAGGTATGTACAGGTATATAAGGTGGTTTATTAATAGGAGGCAACGGGGTCGAGTCTCGACTTTCGAAGATAAACGGGAAGACATATAGGATACAGTCATACGCGTGGAGATAAAATTGGAGGAAGGAGAGAGTTGGATGGAGAAAAGGCGGCGCGCGGAATAAGCGAGCGGAATTGTGTCGCTGTCGCGGCAAAAAATGGAAATTCCAGTCACATAAAATACGACATACGGGTATAAAGAACTTGGAGGACTTGAATTACAAAGCGAGATCCGTATATCCGGCTGTTGCATGAAGTCGGGACATGGATACGGCGAATCTGACAAACGCGTCTGAAGGGACTGTTAGAAGGTATCATTAATACATTTCACCATGTGCATCTTTTTTGGCCTAACAAAAGTAAATAGTAAAAAAATATCTGCATTAATTATGTTGCCTCATTCTGTGTGTGTGTGTGTG
>NW_012026854.1:677277-686062 GCF_000956235.1 Wasmannia auropunctata
GGGGGGGGGGATTAATAAGATATAGGATAATACTTTCACGATGAATTTATGTTACAATTTTACCACTCGAGATACACTCGCGATCGTAATCACAAATGCAGTATTTTATCTGTTTATTTATTTAGTTACAAATTGAATTGAACGATTCCAATCTTGCGAGAGACAATGCTGGAAGTGCGGGATAACAGTAGCAGTTTTTCCCCCCTACGTAACATATTTTCTCTATAACATATTTTTACTGATTCTACTTTCAGCATTTATTCTCATGGGAAGTCATGGCAACCAGTTTCTCGGTCATCCTACATTTTACGTCCATTAAAAACTGTGCTTTTTCGCCACGAGTGTTTGTTATAACGTTTAATGCGTCTCATATACAATAATAAGAACTTTATTCAGGATACCCGGCGTTGTTTGCCAGCACGCCTGTTGTTTACATTTAATTCCATTTCGACACGATACTCCGTAATCATGCTCGCGATAATCTCGAAGCTACCCGCGCCGATATTAACTTCGTCTCTAAAACGATATTTGCCCGTTTTATCGCGTTGCACGCGATGCACGCGGCATACATCTAGCAGAATCGGCGCAATCACGTCGAAGCATCGCGCGCGGGTTCATTATCGTCGTCCTGCGGCGTCACATTTACGCTCCTCGTTTCCCTCCTCGATGCCTTTACGTTCTTCGAGACGATGCAACAATGCACCGGACGCATATTGCATCCCGCTGCAACGTCCCGTGTGCCTCGGCATCGCGACAGAGTCTGGTCTACGATTTATTAGATGTACATAATTACCAAGCACGCGTATCCTACACTCTGGATTTATGTCGTCCTTCTTACATAAGGATCACTTCCAACGAGAAGCACGCTTAATTAACACAGGTTATTTAGAATAACCTGTGTGAAAAAAATAGCATTTTTTTAAGGTGAATATCTAATATCTAATTAGCTATACTCTTGTATCTGTTCAGTATCTGTATAAGTAGGTAAGATCTGTATAATATTGTAGTAAAATAATAACGTTAATATCTGCATTTTTATTTTCTATTTTCTCAACGATTTGTCAACCTTCTCGGAAATTCTTAATAAATTTCTCAGATAGTTAATTACACGAGATTAACACTAATCTAGACTGACGCGAGCAATTCTAAGAGATAAAGATTTATTTATAGCAAGGTGTACAGTTGCTCGTCTATTCATATTCCAAGCTTGTGTTGCAACTGTTATCGATCGACCGGTTCCACGTTCGACGGAACTTCGCGACGAGCGACGTACATTTTTCCCCGATGCTGCAAACGGAAAGTTACTTTGTATACGCGACTCGATTCACCGCGAAGGAAACGACGGTTGCGCAACGAACGATGGTTTTTCCAGGTGAAGCCCAATTCGGAATTGGAGTTCGAGCAACACGGACTGTACTCGACGATATCGAGTCTACTGCTCGAGCTGGAGCCGGGTCATCTCGCCAGCGACAAGATAAACGTCAGGTAATTTCGGTGTTTACAACGTGCCGTATATTTCCGTCGTTCGACAGAGCCGTCGCCTATGGCACCTTGGCGCCATACCCCTTCCCCCCCCCTCCCACCTCATAAATATACATCGCGACGCTCGCTCGCGAGTGGGACGGCTCGTTTTACGCGAGTTTCGCGCGATGGTGCGCGATAATTTATCCTTCTGTCTGACCGGCCACCCGCGCCACTCCTCCGACTCCGAAGCATGATCGAATGTCTTGTTGCAGGTGCGAGGCGGCGGTGCGATTGACTTACGATGGCCACGACGTGGACATTCGCAACACCGAGATCCTTGGTAAGACCCTGCACATTACGCTAACAGCTGTATCGATCGATATACAATCAGATCGGCGAGCGTGTCGCGATCGAGGTTCGAGATCACGTGGGGCGAAATAATAACATCGTGATTATAAACGCTCGTGCCCGAATCCGGATTATTTCTGTCAGCCTTCAGTCAGATAGATTAAACGCGCGAATGAAGAGAAGAATCTGAAATTAGCGTTTGACTAATGTATAATTTTCCCTCTTGTTAAACTCATTTGAGATATGATGCAATACGAGATAATGTCAGAGAGATAGAATTGTATGTATAATTTGACATTCCGTAAACATATATAATAATGCGTAAACGTATAAACACTTGCAGAATCAGTATTATATTTACAAAGTTAATGTTTGTGTTTATATTTTCTGCTTTATGTCTACGTATACTATTTTACTCAATGGAAAATACATGCGACATATGTGCAGTTGAACTGACAGATTTAATATTCATGATTCAAAAGTTTTAATTACACATAATTTGATACAGCAATGTCTGAGAATAAATTATGTGCTTGTAATGTGAGAATAAAATTATTTACACATTCGCAGTGTACCTTTATTAAATTATTGTATACAAATGCATATGATTAAATAATAAACCATATGCTGGAAAATGAGAAAATTCGAAAATAAGGGAAAAAGGTGAAAAAAGGGAAAATCAGTGCAAATAAGATTTAACACGTGTTTGTGTAATTTGATATTTTTGATAACAATGTAATATATGTGTCCATAGTCCATTCTTATTTCAAGACTGTTTTAAGTATAATAATAAATCAAGATACTAATATATATGGATCTATTGATTGATGACATCTGGCTTATGACAGTTTAAATGAAGAGAATTAAGATTTAAATCGGAGATATAAGAATCGATATATGAATGATGATATATGAATATCCGACCTGTGATATTCTCGCTTACATTATAATTTGAATATAAGAGTAAGATATATGTATAACATAAAATTTATCATTTATATATATTCTTTATATATAATTGCATTCATATTTTGAAACATTTAAATTATAAATAAATCCCAAAACCTCTGTCCCAAAAAGATAAACTAAAACGATCTCCATTAATTATACATTAAACTAGGAACATCGAAATCGTAATATTTAATGCACTTTGTGCCGCGTGTAGTAGCGAGAGCAAATGAAGCTATACACCAAATAAAAGGTGTTTGTACTCGCAACAATTTCGGTTATCGATACACCGTACATTTCTTTCGAGGTAACCACTCGAGGAAATGTACACGCTTTATTATTTCCTGGCATGCGAAATTAGCATGGGACCCGCATTACAGCGGGGCCCGACTAATCGACCGACTCGGTTCCCGCGGGGAGAGCAAAGGGCTGCAGAGAAATTAAGACAATAATTTACAACCGTTACCACCTGCCCTCGCAACACGCTCTCACCCAGCTGCACCTGCAGTTACTTTATCCTTCGCCCCCTCCTCCCCCCTTCCGGATTCGCTCGCGACCATGGCATTCGTTATCGTCTAATTCCTACTTAAATTAGTTCCGACCACTTTTCACACTCCTCTCCTTGCTCTCATCCCTCCCTCTTTGATATCCAGGGGCAGCATTATAAAACAATCGATGAGCACATCATACACTTGTAATAAGTGCGAAATTACGGCGGTGCGAGAGCGCGTCTCGTTTCCCTCGCACGGGGTGTCGCCAATGGGGAAAATCGGATGGGCGAACCAGCGAGAGGGGATGAGGGGATAGGGGAGAATACGTGATTCATCAGATCGCACACAGGCGGTGTGTCTGTATGCACTCGCGTACCCGACCAACAACGCTCCCGGCAACGCTCGGCGCAACGCGCGATTAAATATTTATCAACTAATCCCTCGCGTCACGCAATTCGAGTTACGATAAGAAATTCACGATTCGCGCGCGGCGTTACAGCGGGCAAATACGCGAGCACACGCTCGCGGACACCGGGCGTATGCCGATATACATATATCACGAGCGTTTTACCGCAATAGTATTTTTCGGCTCGCCCGATGGACCATAAATCGACTTTTCGCGAGAGCACTCGTTTACACGCGACGCGACGGCAATATTTCGTGGCGATGTAAGCAGACTATTTTTCGTGGGAACGCGCAGACACTCGCAGTTGACTGGTCGTTGAAATCGCAATAGTAACATCCGAGAGCGAGAGAGAGAGAGAGAGAGAGAGATGTGCACGCAGTGCACTCCACGCCTGCAGCGTCGTACTCTCGATTCAGGTCAATTTTGTCAGAATGAGCCACTGCGGCCGATCAAGCTATAGCGATTCACACTGTTTCGAACGCATATATTTCTCTTTTATTAGGGTCACAAAGGTAATCAACGATTTACCACATTTGTATACGATTGTGCTCGCCGGTCGGAAAATACGTCGAAAAATACGCGCGCCCAGTGGGGAACACCTGCCGCGAACGCGAATATATTTTTTTGTTTGTAATTCAGAGAGTGTTGTTACGTGTCGCGCTCTCTATTTTTTGTAAATTATAGCCTGGAATATCGGCGTTAAGATATCGGAAACGGTTGTAGCTGGCATAAATTGAGCAGCGTATTCTTTTCAGGGGGTAATCAATAATTTATCACATCGCGCGATATACAATTGGCCGTTGATAAAGAAGATAGTCCATTGAAAAATGCCATCTTGTTTCATTAAAGAAGACGAAACAACGCGCGCGCACACGTTTGCGAGCCGCGATTTCGCGTGTACTACGCGTCGCAAGAACGATGAAATTTCTTCCAACAATAGCGAGCGGCAATTGCATTCCGATTAGAAGGTAAACGTTTTCGATTCGACGATGATGCGCGATTTTTGAGAATGCATCGCGGGGCCGTGACGACCGTAACGACTCATGCATTACGAATGCGCAACGAGAATGATCAAATGTGCGTTAGCCTGCATGCCGTCGCGTCACGCCGCGCAATACAAATCCCGCGGGCGGACGGAGGGAATTACAATGCATATAATACGCGGCATTTGACTAGTTCCACGTATAACTACGCTATTGTAAACCGACAAACATTTCGGCGCATACAAACGCGCGGCCTAGTTATCGGGATATTTTGCCGTTGTGTGTGTCGCGCGTCGGTAAACGCGTCTGGAAATATTCGAGGCATAAGTCGAGCCAATTCCCACATTGTTAGTTCACGCGAGACACGTACCAGCGTAGAATTCCTATGGGAACGCTACACAACTTTGATCCGTATAATTTTGCGAAATACCAAGATCAATGGACGTGGTGTATAAACGAGTTTTCGCGTACTTGAAAAGAAAATATATGAAAATATCTATTCTGCTGTAATCTATATATGAATAGTTCATGAATTTTCTTAGGTAATAGCGCTCGATAATAATCTTCGTAACATTTATTGTAATCATACCCGTTATTTACCCGCAAGCATTACCTAGTATGCCCATTATAACGGAGTACGAAGAAGAGACGCGTGCTTTTATCGTCGCTAGATACCCCAATGGTACTCGGCCTAATTGCATAAGTGGGCCTCCGAATATCGACCGGGCGAGCCGGAGCGTTGCACGACACGGGATAAAAGGGTAAAAGAAATAAACGCGCAGGGGGCAACGGACACGCGGGAGGGAGGGCGGTAGGAACCTCCCGTGCGAGAATAAGAGGGCAAAGGGAGATGAGAGAGAGAAAAACAGAGCCCGGGCGGCCGGAGTCAGGTCGAACAGCGCTAGGGTGGGAAGGAGAGGACAGGTAAAAAGAGGCTAGGCAAACCGGAAAAGACGTCGAACGACTCGAAGAAATTGCTCTTAACGATCTTCGATTTTCTCGTTAGGCGGAATCGTTCTTGGAAGCGCTCTACGCGGCGGCGGCGGCGGCCGGCGTCGCTACGCCTCCTGCATTTACCGCCGAGCTAGCTACCTATAGCTCGAACCTCCGCCAACTATCAGTTTTCTTTCTATCAGCGGCCACCTTTCGTCTCCCTGTGTCACTCCCTCCTACCTCGTCCTCGTCCCCTTCCCCCTCCCCCCGCGCGTTCTCAACCTCTCAAATTATCCTTCCGCATCTCTCCTTTTCCTTATTTCTCCTTTAACCCAGTCACGGGCTTTAACTCGGTCACGACACTCTTCGATCCTGCTGCCAAAAGGCGTCCCCGTTCAGTCCGCTTTAATCCATTTTAATCGGACGGGACGAGTTAATTTTAAAATATCCTCGCGTAATTTTACTCCTGCATATTTTGTTAGTTATATAATTATATTTGTGCTCTGTCGAGTGGAATTTAACCGCGAACATTTATAATATGCGCGGGACCCGTATATCTGTCGTTACTAATTTATGACAAAACGTTTGGATGCATTGTGTCACGAAATATAATTCATTTAAAATGTTAAAACATTTTACAGTAAGTATTTTAACAGTTTTACTTACATATACATATACACTATATATATGTAAATATGTATATATGTATATGTATTTTTTAGATTACCATAAAAACTAAAACTGGAGCCAAGAATTTAATCTTTTTAGCGATTGTCATTCTTGTCAACAATTCGTTCTAAAAAGCAATAAAGAAAATAGAATGCAGCGATAAGGAGCAAAAATTGAAGATAAAAATTTTGGAATATCAATACGCCTAAATTTTACCGCGCACTCCTTTTGCAAAAATCACGGGAAAGGTAATCTATGACAGATCAACTGCAAATTTGATACAGACGGTATTGATCCTCGAACATGTCTCTTTTCCTTCAGTGCGTTGCCCCCGTATAGAAAGCGGAAAGACCGTACGCGTAACTTTATTCTTTTCACAAATAATACCAAAACGCAGCGAGAGTGAGCCGACAATAGCTCCGGCTGGGTTATGTCGTATCGACGGCTGATATTGTATTTCTCTTTATATTTCCGGAATGAGTTGAATGCCGTTCCTTTCGAAGCGCGGATAGAAATACCGCACACATTCGTTCGTTCGTTCATTCGTTCCCTGATAAAAAAAAGAAGGGCAGAGGGATGGAAGAACGTGAAATAAATCTGAAAAACTGTATCGAATAGACGATTTTCAGTAGCTCAATAGGCCCCACGAGTTATGTCATATGAATGACTAGTATTGTCTGCCTGTTTACGTTGCTTGAATAGCGGCCACATTGTTTCGCTTCGCACGCGATGTATGACGGTCAAGTTGTCACACATCCGTGATTCCCGTATTTTCTACGTATACGCGGAAATGTAGCCACGGACTCTCGTTCGGTTTTATCGCGGTCGAACAATTTCTCATCTCGACGAAATTATTGGACTGTTTCATAAAATTTTTAATAATTATTAAGGCGAAGAAAATAATTATCTCCCGCGGATTTTCCCCCGCGTGTCCGTTGCCTCTTTGTCTTTTACTCTTTTACCTCGTATTGTGCAACTCGCAGGTTATTAATGTGAAGGAAAAAAAATAATGCTTCGGCTTATTATTATTTACTTTAATAAATTAGTCCCAAATATGTCTAGATAATATTCTGTACCAAATTGCACAAATAAAAAATACTTTTTTGCGTTAAAAGTTTTTTTTTACGTGGCACGTATTTGTAATTTATCATACATATTGCAGCATATTGAGTTTTTTAAATATTGTTCCGGCCACATTTTACCATTAAATTGTCACGTTTTTGGACGTATTTTAGCATAGACGAAATAAGATAAGAGCATAAGTAGAACGAGGGAACTGTGTTAAGAGTTAAGAATGCGTAGTAGCGAGTACAAAAGGGACGCGCCGTTTGCGAAGTCGTTCATCTCGTTACGAAATGTATCCGAAAGTTACACACGTTTCAGTTAAACTACCGTTCCTCCAAAGAAAACTAGCTTATCGAGTTATCTCAAAGCACTCGTGCGTGACGGAGGTGACGATACCAATTCTAGGCCTCTATCTGTGTCTTCTGTCTAAAAATCTATCAACTCCAGAAACTATATAACAATCTATTTCGTGCTACTTTTGATATAAAAATAAATTGATTTATCAGCAACGTCGATAAAAATCTTGATTTTTTTATTGACTTTATGTCGATTTATTTTTACGTTAAAAGTAAGCATGAAATATAGATTGTTATATTCCTGGAGCTACATGTAGGTTCCATATTTTTAAGTGATGTCTCTTTCTTTATTTATATATTATTAACAGTATATCAATTTTGCGCGAATTTGCGCGAATGAAATTCTCCCATTCCACGTTATAACATAATCTTCGCCTACTTATCTGACTGTGATTCTAATAATTAAATGTCATAATTAACATTACACTGTCATTCATGTTAAAACCGTAATCTTTCTTGCACGAGACGGAAACTCAATTGTCACTAGAATGAACTGGCATGAGTATGCAGTGTGATTTAGCAAATAATTATTCATGATAATTCTCTCGTTGACGCTAAAGAGAAATTACAAGAGAATTCTAGCGACCTAAGCATCGAATAAATTGTCATTTCCTAGCTGTTTTCCAGCTGATGATCTGTCACAGTAGGCGAGTCGAAAGAAAGATTTGCTCTAACGACTTGTCATTTCTTATATGTTTCAGTTCAAGGTCTCGCCACCGTGACGACACCATCACTATGTCTGTTGGTGGCTGCAGTACTACAACGATTTTTGCTGCCTGTGTAGACCGTTCCGGCGCGATGAGGGCGTCAAAACTGACTCTAACACGAGAGAAGACAAAGAGAAAAAGCGGAGCCTCACGGAGGAAACGGAAGGCGAGGAACGACCAACGTTTCGTGACGAAAGACAATCATATCTTAATACGAAGCGAACTGCGACGAGAAATCGGGGGATTCGCGTCGAGACTTGTCGATCGTTATCGCAAGTGGCGAACGGCCGCCACGCGTTCTTGCGATTTTTGCACGTCGCTGCGCCTTCTCGTTAGACCGGAGAGGAGAATATCGTGCTGAGGCAAAATCGATCCGCTCGTCATTGCTCTCGAGAGTACATCTCCCCCCCCCCCA
>NW_012026854.1:686082-748980 GCF_000956235.1 Wasmannia auropunctata
CCCCCCCCCCCATCTCCCCGACACGCATAAAATTCTAGATAGTCTAATTAACTACGGAGGAAAATACGCGATAACCAAGTGGACACCCACAAAGTTCTCGCACGTGCGAGGAACCTCCATCTCGACGCTCGTCTATTCCGTTAGGATCGATATCTGCGTCGTTACTCGTGAAATAGATTCAAATCGGCCGCACTCGAGGGTTCAAACTCTCGATAACGAGAAGGAACTTTTCGAACTTTCCATCTTAACGATATAAGTTGGAAAATGAACTAATTCTGCAGCCGTAAAATAAAATTTGAATAAAATTTTATTAACAAATTATTACGGATTTAACAGAAATTGCTAATTAGAACTGATACTGTCGTCACTTAATACTGCCACGTAAAATTAAACGAAACATTGATTTCTACTTTCTTCGGAAGTTTGAATCCGGTGAATTTTTATTTTTATTTTTTTACGTGTTATCATTTTGTTAATAGTCCACAAGTAAGAGATGCAGTCAATCGGAGAATCATGGATGAGGAACGAGATTTTGTGCTGATGACAAAAAAGGGAAGAAGAGTAAGTACCTCAATACCGTATCAAAAATAATACTCGCGAGCTGATCAAGAATTTGAAGTTCTATATCAAGAGAAATAATGAGCTAAAAATGCATTTGGCACTTCAGACAACGGCATATATCGATTTCCACATGCAATTTTTATTACAATTGCAGCACTTTTGACATTGCAATATTTTTCCGTTGAAATAATAATAAGCATGTAAATCCCATGTTTTGTATTTTCGTTCTTCGATCGTCTCGCTTATGTTTGAATCATGTGAAAATAGTTTAAAAACAATCTGAATTAAAAAAGAACAAAAGTGTATACGGAAAAAAAATGTCTCGGGGATATAGCTTTAGAAAACAATACATAATTTTTTGCGCGAGATACTGCAAGTTTTTTCAATTTGCGAATCGTTCACGTGATATAATGGCCACGAAATTTTGCAATCAGGAGAAATCAGTTTGAAAGCGTCGAGAGCGTTGTACCTCAGGACTTCGAAAATCTTCTCAGCGTGATACTGTTGTCAGTGATAACGGGCGCAGCAGTTGTCGAGATGCAATCGTTATCGATTATATATACATGTCGCGGTCGAGTGTAAATATATACAACACCTAGGTAGACACACGTTTTCATCGAGCCCCGTCGTAAGCTTCCTTCATTCTAATTATAACTTTTAATTGATACATGTAATTAATATGATAAGCCAAGAAGAAACTCGCGGATCTCCAATTGCACGGGCACCTTCCCTTTTTGCTGCATAATACATCATCACGCCGAAAAACCTGCTAAATGGATGGAAGTGCAAAAAGAAGAACCTTACCGCCAGGGTGAACAGTAATCCTGAACGGAATTGCATGGAAAAGAATATCGTTGAAATCTTGAAAAAATTTATTCATCGTTGTACCATAGATAATGCGTCAGTTCTGTCATTATCGTTTCATACGTCCATAAATCTTTCATCCAAGAATTATTTAAAATTCAAAATTATATATTTAAAATTATAAATGATAAATACCACAGTCGACTAAATTATAAAAAAAAAACAGAACGGAATTGGAAAAAGTATTCATATTTTAGCTTAATGTTTTATTTAAAAATATTTTGAAGAACATTTTATTATTTTCTATTTAACCTTTTATATTGAAAAGATAGCACAAAGTTTATTCAGGCACTGTACTATAATTTATTAATTATATGTAATAGTTGGCTAATCGATTACAGGTATAATATGTAAACGTATATGTAAATTCGCAAATCAAAAATCATAATCAATCCTATAAAAAGTTAAGAGGTTCATTGGCTTGCTGTTTGCCCTAGCGTTTCGACACCTGCGAGATCGTACAGGCGCATAAAAAGCGTGACGAACACCAGAGCTGCAGCGTTCCCGAAGTGTTTATTTTTTTTTTATCGCGTAAACATATACACATACACACACACATGTATATAAACATATATGCACGAAACGGCAGCAGCCGCCATCAACGATCGCGAGCGATCGGAAAATATGATTCATACGCGTAAGCCGATTAATTTACAAAGTTCAACGTACACACGGCTGACGTAGATATTTATACAGGACTCTCCGCGGAAATGCGTTATTTTTTCACCCGAGATTAATAGTTGTTACATTCCCGCTGTGTTTTCGCGTGTCTCGCTGGTACAGTTGTGCGTCGTCGCGATCGACAGGTCGACGTAAATAAATAAATGTTAACGTACATAATAAATATAATAGCCAGATTTTACGGAGTACGGCGGGGCGGGAAGGCGCGAGCGTCCAATAAAATCCATTACATCTGCAGGATCTCGTGGTCTCAACGAAGTGGATTCACGTCCGAAATTAGGGGACGTTAGCCTTCGCGGGAATATTAGATGAGAGGATATTCGCAGACTATACGATTAAGATACCGTTCATTAAGATTTAGTTAGACGCGCTTCCGAGAGGACGATTCGATAAAATATTCAATTCGAATCCCGGAGGGTTTGTGCGAGAGAGCGATATCGGTCTTTGCCTTCATCGCGAATACAATCATCTTCCATAATCCACGGAAAAGCCGCTCGTAACTGTAATACGCGAAACGATGTCTAACAGAAAGGCCTTCGTACGCATTTTCGCGTGTGATTCGCGTCGTTAGCCTTATTACCGGCGGTTCTCAGTTATTCAAATTCCCAGTTTGTATCGAGGATTTCACGACGGAATCGGCGCCGATACTGCTGATGAAGCGTATTGAAACTGTTATAGACGCGCACGCATAACAGAAACGACGTTACGTTACACGCTCTTTGTTTCGCTTTTCCTCGATTCGCACGTGTTTATCGATGGCAGAGCGTGCGACAAATACGACCCGTTAAGCTCTTCCAGTTCCACGCTTCCCGTCTCGGAATCGATAACTTCCCAGATAGTAGCGAGGTCTCGCGATCACATGGGATTGTTCGCAGGATGCGCCGCCGCGTTTATAGTCGTGTAGGAGTCGCGTGAAGCTGTAAAGAGGGAACGGGAGCGCGCGGGCCCTCGTTTATGGCAGTTTCGTGTTGGGATTCGGTATTGCGCTTCGGTTTGTCGGCGAGAGTGTTGAGTCGAGTGCAAGCGGGACGCGTTTCGGCGGGATCAATACAATTTGTCGGATAGGAAAAAAAAGGGCCGTTCTATATATGATTTTTAGCGAGTTATTATGGCGCGCGTGTGAAAGGTTCTGCGTGATCGGGGTGTCTCTTTGGCATGCAAAAGACCCGCCGGAACTTTAAGGTGGGAGGTGAAGTTTCGAGTTGGGAATTTATCATTAATTCTCGGCGCAACGTGCTGCGTCATGGCTTAAGAAGGTAACACGTCATCGCGACAGTACGAAGGTATATGTGGAGTATTAATTACGTGCATGTACAATAGTACATCACCGTGCACATTCATTTGCTTTGATTCCCTTTTTTATGCGGCTCGTAATTACTATCAAACATGCATTGGCGCAAATAGGAATATTTGCGAAAATTTTTCGATATTTCATGTGGATAAGTTTTTTTGGTATTCAAATGATGTAGAAATCACAGAATCTTCTTTTAAATATAAATCATTAATACTGATTAATAATTTCAAACAGAGTACAGGAAATATGAATTAATAAATAGTCAAAATGATCGCTCCGATCGGTCTGGTTTTTTAATTCGTAAATCAGCAAAATTTTTACATAATTTTTATTATCTTTTACATTTATTAGGGCAGGATGTTTCAAATAATAAATACAGTCGGACGTTTTAATACCTCATTTGGTACGAGAGATTTCACTGCAGATGCATAAACTCCGCATTACACCCCACCGTCGTTATTTTCGAGCTCTAATTATCACACTCCGCCATATATAGTTAATAAACTTCGCCGGCACGGTTAACCGCACTCGACGTACAAAAACTGTACATAGCTGATACGTCTTTTCTGATTACGACAGGAGAACGCGAGGCACTTTACATTTACATATTCCGGCGAGCAGGCTTTAGCTTTTCGTTTGCTTTGAAGTGTCGTTGGACGGCAGGTATGTTTTGCGTCTTATCGGGGGACATATCTCCGATATTTACGGCGGCGTTGGCCGAGCAAAGAATTGTACATACCCCTGTATATAACTGCGCTGTAATGTATAATAGTAAAAAGGGTTAACTCTCTCTCTCTCTCAGAAGGGAGACTGAAGGACTTCGCATCTCGGAAGTCTCGTGTGTGATTAAACGGACGTAGGGATGTCAATCTCGCGTCCGATAGGACGATAACGGAAATATTTAGCCATATTGTGAAAGTGTTCAAATGGCGCGTCTCGAGTAATGTCGCGGGACATCGCCGGTACAGAGATAAGGAATACCTAACGCGAGAACGCGTAAACGCGCGCCCGTATCTTCGCTCGCGAGAGGCGAGACGTGTAGTTAAATAAAAGAAGAAAAAAATAAAGACGATGTACTCGGTGTTAGCTTTCAGTTGTAACGAGCTTCTGGATACACACACACACACACACACACACACGTACATACACACATGTATACATATACACATACACACAATAAAAACGCCGATGCGGAAATAAATATATGTACCTCTGTACACACTTGTGTTTTCGAAGACGGCGAACGCACGTGAGACTCTTCGCCGTCGTCGCGACGACGAGGAATCAAGCGTGACGTTCTACTTACTGAGATATCAGAAGCCTACGAGAAAGATTACGTTCTTATGTGTATGGCCTAATGTATATATCTCGCGAATTTAGTAATAAATCATATTTCATTATATCCGCGGCTTTCATTACCCCAAAAGCCCACAAATAAATATCGTAAACCGTGCAATATTGATTATTGCTAAAGCGCTGATATATATACTCTTCATAGTTTCAGATCGCACGAAAGATAGGATTAGTCCGAATCAAGATTAAAAACTTGCGCGGTCCTGTGTTACGAAGACAGTTTAAGTCGCGGATTACTATTGAAGTCGTTAATTATTATTTATTCCGCCAATAAACGTGACGCGAACGCGTGAGCTGACGTTGACGCGTATATATGCACGAAAACTAATATTATTTTCTCCCCCTCGCCAGCTCCATTTTCTGAAACAATTCCGCCGAGAGAAACAACTCGCATTCACGGATTGTTCGAGGGTCGGTGGAGATTTCGATGGAGAGTAAAACGCGTCGGGAAATCGCGATCCTTCGTGTTGAGGGATAATAATTGGACGCGGCCGTGGGAACAAGAAAGAGAGAAAGACGCCACGGGATCAGCCAGATAGAATTTGAAATCTCCGGCCGGTGTAAACGCTCGGTCTATCGGCCGTTTCCTTCGCTCGGCTGATCGTCGGACCGCCGGAAAGCGATTAACGCTAACGACTCGTGCGAAACTCGCGAACCAGAGAGAAAGAGGGAGAGAGAAGCGAAGAAAGAGAAGGAAAGAAGGGGGAGAGGTGCACGCCGTCGTTTGAATATGTATCGATGCATATTTTACCGGGCGCTATCGGAAAAGATTTTCGCGAAATCCCGAAATCCCGCAATTCGAGAGGGCGAGCCAAAGCCGTGGCGCGTCGCACGGCTATACGATGCCACGGCACACCGGCACGCTGTAACATCGGCGTATAAATGTAATACGGCTGCATTAACAATGGACAATACCACGGCTGATCAACTGAGCGTCGAGATATTTTCTACGGCACGCACGTGCCGTAACTTCGGAAATAAGCATGAAATTAATTATCGTTCGCACTGGCATACCGACGTTAAACCGTGCTTGTTTAACATTATTATTCACCGGCGCATACCACGCTAGCTGCGTTTATTTAAAGTTACGATATACCTTATTATTCGAAGAGATACCGATATACACATTGTAACATCTGCGCTATCCTCTTTGTCGTGTCTGTTTAATTGCAAGGTGTACATATTTTATATTATCTGTGTACCGAAAGCACACTCAGTTGCATCAAATATTCCGAACAATCGTGATGCTTGCGTAGACGTAATTTTGCAATAATTTAATATCTCGTTCGCGGGTTTCCCATCTAACCACTGCTGCCTCGCGATTGAAGCAACTCGTTACGAAAACTGTGTCGCGCCTCTCGTCGACCGCTACCACTTGATAAACACGCCCGACGAAATTCGCGGATCTCTTCGTCTACAAGCCCCGTGAATATTGACTAGTTGCCTAATCGGTTCTTGGCATAATGGACCAAACAATTCCCACGGTACGCGTAATAAAGCAGGTCCGTGTATAGATGAGCCCGCCATTGGAAAATCGATAACAGGCGATGCGGACAGATACTATCTGCTGGCATGTATCCGATACAGGCACGGCTCGTGCCAGAAGCATTGATCGCGTTACCAGCACATGAATAAGCGCCACGAAAGGAGGGATTATAACGAGCGGCGGACAGGAGACGAAGGGGACGACACGATGACCGGTTTCTGGGGATAGGAGCGTCCGGACGCGGCTCCAAACGAGAATGTTCGAGCGCGAAACTCATCTCCACGTCCCCTTGACTTTTACAAACTCACTTTGATCCGGTTAGTATTGACACGGGTGGACAAGCTTGATTTATAAGCGAGAGTGCGCGCGACACGTCATGAGTGCATGTCTCGTAATGCACTTGACATCGCGACACGGGCGATATCGCCGAGCGACGGGCCCCGGTGATGGAAAACGAGCTTCCCCGGGTCGGGGTCTCGATGCTCCCTTTCGACCGCGTTTAACGACCGAACATATCACTTTTGGCTCGGTAACGCGAGATAATTAATTATGCTGCCCAGCTGACACCTGCCCGCGCTAAATCCGCGAACCCTCGCTCCACCGTCCCTCCTTCCATCGCTCTCACGGTCTCTGCCGCATATAAGCTGGCTCTTTTCCCGTTCCCCCGACCCTCCCGGCCTCGTTTCAAAGCTGTGTGCGCGGAGGTTCAGAATCCCGCGAGAAACATAATCGCGATGCGACCGCGCGATGAGGCCTCTTTTTAATATCGAGTCGAACGCGATATTATTCCGCGACTGCGGCGGATATTCAAATGTCTGAGGGAGGATTTTCATGAATAAGCCTTCGGAGACGTGACCTTGGTGCTTTATTGAAATTATTCCAACGCCGGATTGTCGGAATGGGAAAATCGGTATCATAATGAATTGATCGATCCATCGATATACCCATCCGCGGCGGCGATGCCGTTGACCCCGGGTGTGCAGGTTTTATCTTCCTCCAAAGTGCGGTTTCCTGTCTCATTATCGCTGACGAGCCAAGCCAGCGCATCGTTTACTCGTTTCTGTATTTTTCTTCTCGTTTCTTTTATTTTGTATTTTTTTCGTTTTTCTCTGCGTGGAAACTGGAACATTTTCAGACGGCCGGCGCGCGACAATTCACTCGAGACTCAGGGATTATAGCGAATTAACCCCTCCGCGTGTAAACTCGCGCATCTGTCGCGGCCAATTTAAAAGTCACGTTTCCCATGTATAATCTGCAATAAAACGACGCGCATACGCAACACGCGGATATTTAAACAGATTATTGCCGGAAGCTTTTTGCTCGCCGCCCGGCAAATGGACAACATTTTTGATAATACAGAAAAATAATATCACGCAAAATTTTAAGTTACGCACGCGCCGACGAATTTATCGAATGGCAAAGCCACATATTTCTACGTTGAGTTTCTATAGTATCGCTGAAAACGTGCGCTTGCATTACACGTTTAAATACGCACTGACGGAAAATGGACGGTTTAAAATCGACAAATAACAAAGAAATGAAAAATCAGTCGAAATTCTGTCGTTAAGTTACCCTAAATGTTTATTGTGTGCGCGAGAAATTTTAAAATATTAATTACAACTCATTCTTCATAAGTTAGTAAGTCGAAATAAAAATGCGCTTTTTGTTTAATAATAAATTGAATTTTTTAATACATTAATTTTCATAATTAACCATCTTCAGAGTTCGCCAGTAACTTATACCAGGCTCTTCTGTATTTCAGGATCAGCTTGTGCTAAAAGTTAATAGCTCAAGTGCGCAATTCCTTCTTTCGATGGAAAGATCTGTTGCTCCAGCACTTCCTCGGTACTTGCAAATGCGGGAGAATCATGAGTAACCCTGGAACTTTCAACCGCGCGAAGCATGTATCAGCGTACTCGCTCCGATTCATGGCAATCGTTCACCATCTCCGGTAATTTCTTCCGCGCGCTCTCTCTCCCTTTCCACCCCCTTCCTCACCTCTCCCCTCCTCTCTCTCTCTCTCTCTCTTTCTCTCTCGTATTCTGAATTATAGAATGTTAAAACGAAGCGGTAAAGCGCACCTGCTTCTCACCAAAGCGAGAGCAGGTGAGAGTGAGAGAGAGAAAGAGAGCGCGCGCGAGAAAGGATCGATCGAAACCACTTGCGAGTTCGCATACGTCCTCGCGGAATTTCACTCCCGCTCGTATGGTGGCAACTTTGCGATTCCGTATCGACTACGTATATCGGTCGGGCTAACGAGCTGCCGGAAGAGAAATTGTTTCTCTACCCGTGAATACGCGGCGCGATCGATGAACGGCCCGAGGCCGAGAGCGCAAACCGATGCCCCGTCCTGAGCTTTAAGCGCGCGCCCGACTTGCCCGCGAACTCTTTATCGCGGCATATTATCGAAGTGGGCTTACTATTACTTGCGCCGCGTTTCAACCGGCCGCGCGCGGCGAGCTCTTGTAATTTTCTGTAGTAATAACTCTTATCTTTTTACACTACTCCCGAGTGTGTTAGCCGGCTTTTTAATTGACCGATATATACCTACCGGCTGCAATAATTCTCGTGATACTTTTCGCTCTCCCGCCGCGATTCGGTTCTTCTGTTCTTACCTAATGCCTACGACATGCTTAATGTCCCCAAGATCTATTCCTTTTTTTATTCTAACTATGTTTGGTTTAGTTCTTCTTTCTCTCTAATATCTGCACGTAACAAACTAATTATATATAAAACTTTTCATCACGTGGCATTTAGGTACAAGTATTCTTTGTTTGCTGCTCCTCACAAAATTCGAAAACGCTCAATCGGTTTTAAAGCATTGATAGGTTTTTTATCAAGCTCTATATTTTAATCGCGACGTCGAATAAACTATTCAGTCAGCGGGGATTAGTCTGGCGGAAGCCATACCGAGAGATCTATACCGAGAGATTAGATACAGTTTCAAGTGATACTTACGGAAATGCACATTGGCGATCGGCAAAATATGATTTTAAAATCGAAAAAGCAATTGTATCGAATAATTTTTTTTCGTACGATAGATTACACACACAGATATATCTTTATATACGTCTGGCCACGCGAGATTCAATGACATCGCGAAAATGAGGGAGTCGATCCGGCGCGGCGGCGCGAACAGTGGCTCGTTATCGGCGTCGCGACGTCGAAATTTCTCCACGGTTCGGATCGGCGTGCCGGAGGGAGAGTCCCGAGTGCAATCTCGATGACCCTTCATCCTGCCAACGTCCAGGACGCGCACCGGACGCCCGGTGCCCGACGTGAGCGTCGGTCGCGCTCGCGTGGAGGGCGACGGCCGCACGTACGTGTACGCGTCCGTCCGGTCGGCCGGTCCAATATGTTCTCGCTCTACTGTCACTTCATTTGCCGTCCCCTCGCCGATCGCCCGTAGCTTTCACATACACACCCCCGCTGCGACGCGGCGCGAGCTCTCAAATCCGAGGCTTTCTCGGCCTTCCTGTGTCTCCTCCCCCCCCCTCCTCCTGCCACCTGTTCCTCCTGCCGTACCTTGCTCGTGGTAAGGGCATGTAGTCCAGGGGAATCCATTCTCGTTGCAGGTTGACGGCGACCCGTTCCCTCCTCTCCCCCGCCGCATACCCGACGCGTACACGAACGGATGCGGTCACATAATCAGCACTATTGACGCCATTATGGCCCGGCAACCCTACCGATGACCCGTCGATGTCGCCGCCACCTCTCCCCCTCACAAATACATGGCCCGACATCCTCGTCGTGCTGTACCCTCCTCCCCGCGCGATTCATCCCGCAGACGAAATTTCGTATTCTCGTCGACGAGCCTCGCCGGAGATGCACAAATAAACAGCCCACGCCGTCTAATTGTCTTTGTCCCCGCGGGTCGATTATCCTTCGCACTCCACTCTAATTTGCTCTGGTCCGAAGCGGATCCAGTTTCTACCCCTCCCCCCTTGCTGTCTCAATTTCTACCTTTCTCTCTTTCTGCTGGCGTCTTTTTAAATTTTTCTCGCGACTTCTAAAATACGATGCACCTAGAATTTTTCAAAGTAAAAACTTTGGACGGCGAAACATTTTATTAGAATTAGAACTTCTTCGTTCAACCTCTAGTAATCCCCTCGTAATTTTTTTTATCTTTCTTCCTTACGTTTCTTTATCATTACCTTCTATTTTTACAAATTTCTATGTAAATAAGTATCTATACAATTAAAAAATTATATTATAAATGCTAATAGCAATGCCAAAAGAGTATTAATAACTAAAGACATCAAATATCGATAAATCACTCCTGCCATCAATCCCAGAAGTTCTGATGCCCATTGTGTTACAATATCGTTCGCGCATAATCGAAGATTTTGCGCGCCTGCAATTTAACGCGCGAATTATCGTATGCGCCGTACGGTGACACGAGAAGTTCCACGCGAACGCTTAGATTCACGCGCGCCCGATAAGTTTACGTGGCGCGCACTTGACTCTCTCTCTCTCTCTCCGCCGCAAAACACTAATTTCCTCGAGGCGCGCAATTTGCGCCCGCGGTATGCCCCGCGGTTATTACCACGTACCGCAAGATCACGCCACGGTTATCATATTTTTTTATTTCGTCATTACTCGTAATACAGACCTTTCGTGTCGGTTATTAAAAGCGCCGCGGGGGAGAAACGCGCACGCTGCGTGATACGACGCATTACCGTTTATGAAAAAGCTGGTATTATCCGATTTTATTACAAAACTAGTTGCGCGGTTACTCGCGCTTATGAAGATTTCACATGACCGACCGGTCCGGTGCCGGATATTGATCGACTATCAATTTGATGTTATTAATTTAATTTTCCACTCCCCGACTTCGTTCTACCTTACGGTAGACGCGTCTCTCCGGAATCAGCGGTAATTGCTCTCAAGGTAATTGACGTTATTGCTTTCGCAAATATATGTCGTTTCGTATGTGCAGCTTTATTTGCATATCGTTTGCTACAAACTTTTAATTATGATAAGATCAAATATCTAATGTCATTAAATTTTAATATTATTATCTTTTATATATATGTGCCCCGAAATATTTTTCCTTTTCTATGTAGTATTTATTTTTTATCAACGTAAAAATAAAAAATTGGAATTTTTCAAATTAACTATAAAGCATTATTTAACGGTCCAGTACTTTTTTCAATCATCATGGAAATAGTTATGATTCCCGAATGGCACATATTTATCCATCAAAATGAAGGCGCATCTCTTTATGAGAAAATTCATCGCTCGGCAGTCGCGTGTGACGTGTACGTTACGCGACGGGGCATTAAACTTACGAGCGCGTGTAAACAACGCGATTTGACGCAGACGAGGAATGTATTGCTGGACTGAGAGAGCAAATATGGACGGGAAACTGCAACTTCACCAACGCGCGCGCCTAATGAAGCAGTGCTGGCTGCTCTGATGTCGCTACTTTGCGGAACGTTTTCGAGTCGCGCGATCCGTGCTTGTCCGAAACTTCCATAACGGCGACTACGGTTAATTCCGTCTTTGAGCGAGCGCAATATTCGTCGGGAATCCTCCTTTTATCTGACGTTTCGTAAAAGAGGGCAAATTCGCGAGATGCAAATCTGTCCGTCGATCGATCTTCCGAGGAACAAGCGCTCGAAAATTAAACGCATTATATCTTGCGATAAGGAAACAGGCGCTGACGAGAGAGGTAGGAGGGAGGAGGCGGGGAGGTTTGGAGAACTCGTCTCGAGTTTCAGAACCGGCCTCGTGGATGATTAATCATGGAAGATACGCGGAGGATTTACCGTGGGTAAATGACCCACGTCGCGACAAATTAACAAAATGGTACATCTCGAACGCAAATGTCGCCGTCGAGATTCGTCGTTCTCTCTCCCTGCCTCCGTCATCTGATTAATATCAATGAACACGGGACCGCTCTCTTTGAGAACGAGGAAGTAATAAAATTAAAAATTCGTCTTTACCCGCCCAAAGACAAACTCACGGAGGAGGAACGTTAAAAGTGTCATCGTGGAGCGTCAATCTACGAAGACGCGCAGAAAATTTCTCTCCGCGTTTCAGCGGAGTTAGAACTAGGCGCGTACTTCAGATTTTTTTTTTTTAAGACGATTTTCTCTTAAGAGAGCGCGCTCAACTCTTTGACGGTTTGCTTCTTTCATCCGTACGACTTTGGAGGTGCTAGCAAACTTTTGCACATTACGAGACTGCCAAGACTAATGATAAGCCCGGCGCGGTACCGTATTATACGAATTTTCTGGAATTAAGATTGCATTAAGCAATAATTTTATTCGTTTTTAATTCTTCCATTTGGGTTTCGCTTACGCTTCAGATATAGTCCGATACTTTTAATTTAACTTTTAATTGTAATGTATAAAATTTAACTCTGTTATTCCATTAATTGTTAAAAAGATTAGACGATCTTCCTAACCTGTCTATGAAGTGATATTTTTATGGAACATTATATGTATCATCAATTTTGTTTTTTTATTTTATTTTATTTTAATATCAGTCGTAATTTACTTTAATTTTATTTTACCCTCGTTGAAAGCGAATAAACAAAGAGCCGCGTCATATATGTATGATATATATGAATAAACGAAATGCCTAAAAAATACGCGCCGGTCTTGCTCTATTATTTCAGTTCGCCGTTGTCATAGTATATAACTGACGTTAATTAATATCCCGTTTCATGAACTGCGAGGCACAATTGTCTATGGGCTGGCAATGCGAAGTACAAAAAATGCGAATCGCTTATCTGCGAGCCAATGCGCAGCGGCGAGATCTGTTTAAAAAACAAAAACAAAAAAAAACTTGGGACAGGCCATTGTAAAAATAACTACGGCCGGGATATCATGTCATAATTTCAACGCGGTAAATAACAAGTTGGGCTGGCATCGGTACATTAATGAATTCCCAGCGAGTAAAATAGACATAAGTACTCGTTTGAAAATAGTCGGAGATCCTGAGGCGGCGGCGTAGCCATCTATTTAATTAAAATTCAATAGAACCAGAACCAGCTGACTTTCTTTTTAATGTAAGAAACGACTTGCTCCGGATTACGACGCGGGCGATAAAGATCGCGACGGTACCGCGCGTTGCAGCGAAAAACGAATCCGCCGCTAATCTTCGATTGCGATTATCGCGAGCCTGTAAACCGCTTTGTCGATACAACCGTAATCGTTCGCATACAAACCCGAAAGATTTAGAACAAGCATCGTAAATCGCTGGGGAGAAACGAACCCTGCGGGGCAGGGAATGGCCTGGACGAAGCGTGAGGGGGGGTATACAAGGGTTAAAACCAAGCGCAAATATTGATTTTCAATTATACCATTCGTGACTTCGCGCAATGTCGCAACGTAGGAACCCCCGCGCGCGCACGGCAGCCTTGGCATAACATAAACCGCAATCTCAAGGTCCATCTCGATGCACCTCGTTGCATCGATCTATCGAGAAACACACGGCCACATGCTTTCTCGACGTTCTTAAATTCGCATCGATTCAATTTGATTTATAAAAGATTATCTTCTTTTCACATATTTTTATTATAAATCGAAATGAAATGGTTATCTATCTTGAAAGATACTGAATAATGAACTGGAATCTTAAACAAATTTTCAGCTGTCAATTTATATAACAAGTGTGAGAGTTTCATGCATGATTGATGTTGACTCGGTTGCTGATAATGTGTGTTTGCAGTTGCACGAAGATATTCATTATAAGATTATACCTCTCTCTCTTTGAACGCGAGTTAAAATAAGAATTGAAATATAAAATGAATTTGGGGCTGCAGAGGGAATGTTGCTCTTTAACAGGATATTCGATATCTTCGCGGAATTTACAAATGCAAATATCCGAGTTATATACCTACGGACGAACCGAGGATTTATTGTCGCCACGTCGTTACCGTTCACTCTTGAAGTATAAATACGTGTATATAAATACGTGTGGAATACGATAGAATTTGATGGTGGAGTATCGGAAAGCGATGATATGCGAAAGAATCGAGACGTGAAGAGCTTTTACCGGAACGAGGGACATCGGGCGCGCGCGCGGGCGTGCTCTGTTGAAGAGTCGTACGCGAACGGTGCGCATCGGTTCTCTTTCCCCCCGATTTCCGTCGCGAAATTTTGCCCCCCTCGTGGACTTTGATGGGCGCTCCGGCGCCCCCGGAAAGAACTGCCGCAAAAAGAGTGGTCGATAGAAATGGGAGGAAAGGGGAGATATCGGTTCTCTCGCATTGGGTTACTTCCGGTGAGGCGATTTTTCGGGAGAGCGAATCGAATGTAACGTGACGAGGCAAATCGGAAGGAACCGACGTGGAAACCGACCGTTATGTCGAATCGATATTTCTACAAACGTCCTCATACGTCCCGAAAAGCGTTCCGCTTTTCGGAAACCGGGCACCGCGCCCGGCGTGCGCAGCGCGTTCCACGCAATTGCATTAAATTTCATAAGCTTTTCCGCCGTCGTGATTCCGAGGTTTAAAAGCTTTAAAGCGGCGCGCGCGTGCCGCGATAGAGAGAGAGCCGAGCGCGGTCCCAAGCTATGAGCAGCGGTCTCGTCGGGCGCTTAAAGCACATTCGGTCCGTGCAAACGGAACTTGTTATCACGATCATCGTATATCCTTTTACGGCACCCGCGAGTAAATAAATATCGGTGGACGGGCAGGGTCGGCGAAGCGCTTTGATGCGTTCTACCATAATAACTTGCGTGTAATTTTTGCCGTGGAATCTAAGTAAATTCGCGAACGTGTGTATTTTGAAACGAGCGCAACGCTGTTCATATCCATCATGAGAGAATCATATTTACAACTGGCATCGTTACGCAAAGAGAGTTGACGCTTGTTTATTGTAATTCGTGGGTGGATACTTTTCTTTTTTTTTGGAGGGGCGGAGGGGAGGAGGATTCCGAAAAAAGACTTTTGTGTATGCGGTTACCGGAAGAGAGGAATATGTTGCCCGTTTATTTCCCCACTTCTTTTCCTTTTTTACGATTCGAAAGCATACTTTCGTTTCACCACTTGAAACCAAATGTTTCTTGAAGCAATAACATACGGAGTCTGTGCTTGGCTGAAAAACGAGGAAAATAACCGGAAGAAACGCGCCGGTAGGAAATATAGCGCTTGCTATATGAACGATCATTTCAACGGAAGAGAAGAAATCGAGATCGACGATACTCATGTACTTGTTTTTTCGCAATAAACAGGAGCAATCAAATACGCTGATTATCCTTCATCCGTTTCCTACGATCTCGGAGTGATGTGAAGTAAGAGCGAGCGTTTCTTGCGAGAAATTAAAGACCTAAATTTGACGTGTGTATCTTTTATACGTTCAAATTCTATTCTTATTTGTTATCTAATTTAAAGAGTCCAAGCATTGGCATTGGTTATTAAATTTAGAAGTTAATTAAATATATGAACTTAAATTGATCCATCATGATTGATGTTATACTTCTCGTGTGGCATTCTCGAGTATCAAACATATTAATCATACTGTCGAATTAGTCAATTTCCTTGCCGCGTAGAGCAATTGACTTGTCGGGCAACCATGTCATACGACGGACTGATGTAATAGCACCCTAAGGCGTGGTACGATCCGGGCAACCCTTAACATGATGACTCGTCGTAATAATAAACGCGCGCGACTAACATAAAAGCAGATCCCACGTATTTGCGCGGTAATTAAGAGATTAGGATCGGTTGGTAAACAGCGTTGCTCTGAATAACGAGAATAAACAATATTATTATAACTCGATTGTAATTTAAATTGTAACTATTAATTAATTTCTAGGTATATAAATTTCCATGTATATAAATGTATGTATGTATATGACACTCTTCCATAATTTAGCTTTCAGCAGCTGTGATATACGATAGGTAAGACACCTTGTATATTGTAAATTGCAAGAATCTAGGATATTCATAACAGTGCCATATTGAATAAGATATATTTATAATTTAAGATTATTGCAAAAAGCAAATTTGCACCCCACTTATAAAATATTGATTTATATACGTGAGTTACGAGCAATGTATATGGTATGTATTTACATACGTATTTGCTTATCATTTTTTCACTACTCCATCTGCCTTACCGATACCGTGTGTGAGATGGGTGTTGAATAAATGATCCAATTTCACCTTCTTTGAAACATTCAACGTCGTACATCACGTCGCGGACGTGCGTTCTTCAACGGATATAGCGAAAGATTTCAGAAACGCATTCTATTTAAATACTTGCGCAGGCACCATAGACGCGAGCGATGCCCTGCCAGAGTTGAATACTGTAGTGAAACACTTCCAACGGAGTCGATTTATAAATCTAGATTCCGCACAAACCGCTTGAAGCGTTCGACCTGTCACGCGCGGAACTTCGGCGATTTATCGAGTGTCACTAGAAGACAGAGGCAACTTCGAAAAGTAAACTTATTTTAGAAAAAGTCGATGAGTCGACGGTTCGAAAATGTGCAGCGTGAAAGTAAGCCATATCGGGAACCACCAGAATTTTTCTTCTCATCGTTCATATTTCTTTCTTTCTCATTGTCATATTTCGGGGAATTGTAAAATTTATTCATATATGTATATTTTTTTTCGTAATAATATTATTTAAATAAATATTTAAATGACTTGTTAGAAAAATCGTATTTAATTAGTGACTATATAGATTTATACGAAGTTTAATCTATAAGTTTATTCTGTGCTTCTTAATTTAAACCAATTGATTTAAACAAATATAATATAATGTAGTCATGTAAATTCCAGTACGTGAAAAAATTGAATCACGATCAGGTTTAGGAGCTTATAATTTGTTAAATTTTATAAAAATTAATGTACATATAATTTACAGCAGCGTCGAAAGACTCCTTTCCGCGAAATCAAATCGTTGCGTCATTCTCATCGATAACCCGGCATTGCTGCATCTCCTCGATGAATTGCCCGGCAAAACTGATTTCCAAAGCATTCTTCTTCCCCCGACTCGTACGCCCGCCGACTTTCTCGGGAAGAAGACTTGTCGCAGGTCTACAGAGTAGAGAAAGAAAGAAAGCCATGCCGTTCGTTTCGGAACGACGTTCCACGTTGGAAAATGAGAAGTGGAAGTGGACGAGGACAAAGGGAATGCTCGCGACGGGAAAAGGAAGAAGAACGGGGGAGAGGATGGAAAATGAAGAAGAAGGACGAATCGGCCCGATGCTGTATAACAGATCTGACTCCCTCTCGATTCTTACCCGACCGACAATCTGGTAATGCAACTCCCCTCGGAATCCGAAACTCTGAAGATCTTCTTTTCTCGTGTCCATCTTACAAACTGCGTCATTGAGCGCGATAACGTCGGGCGCACATGCAAATACTTCTGCAGGTGCCGATCAAAAATATATGAAATAACACATCCGTTATTTTCTTTTTTTTTACAGAACTACCGTGTCCCAGGACACCGAGAAAGGATTGTGAGGCGTCGGCTATGGAAGTAAATAGAGAAAAGGACGTCGATGGTGATTGCGAGAAAAGAAAGAAGAAAAATAAAGGAAGAAGGAGAGCGGAAGAGAAGCGAAAGAAGGGTGGGTACGTACGTTGAGTTTCGCGCGCGAGCACGTTTGTCGGTATTACCGGGGAAAAAAAAGAGAAGAACAAGGAAGCATTAATTAATTCGTACCCCCCTTAATTGCTGCCGACGGCTTTAAAACGAGCCCGCAATTAACGCGCGATTCCATTAGAATCCTCAGCCGTAAAATTCTTTGCCGCTGGATGCTCCCGCTGGATGCGGTCGGGGCTCTCCTAAATCGTTGGCCGTCCGCGGGCGTCGATCTTCGGGAAAAGTCGAATTGCTTCCAGCTTCGCACGGAAGTCGATTCCCGATGTAGACGCGCATCGTGCTGTGTGCATTCCGGGTAGAAGCCCGGCGCGATTTCATCGCGCGATCCAATTTACTTTCCCCGAAAAAATCTCCATTTCGTTTTCTCGAAAAATTCCAACCATACAAGATATACGATAAATTCCAAAATATTCGACGAACAAGACATTCATGAAAAGTTGCTCTCGCAAAAACTGCATTTCGTGCCTTGATAGTTTCGCGAATACATTTTACAGATTTAATAGCAAATTGGTAAAAGAAGAAATCTTAGAAATTAATTTTGAAAATGTATGAGATAATTTGTATGAAAACGATCTGACATAGAGTGAAGGAAGAGTTAATACAATTTACACAAAAATTGGAATAACGATTGGTGACGATAAAGGGTGTTCGTTCTTTAGGGAAATATCTAAAATTTTACTAAAATCAATATATCGCGTCAATTTACATCCGATTGCAATTCAAATTGCTGGAAAACTGGATTTATTTTTTTTCAAAATAATAGACGCATATATATTTATATACATATATATGTATGTATGTATGGATGTATATATGTATATCTATAAACTTTACACTTTTTGAGGATTCCAAAATATTGTATAAAATCTACCGCGAGAGACCGTAATTGACGTCAACATTTTTTTTTTCAGTCAGTGCCATATCCGCCTGTCCAGGTTGCATCTCTAAGTAAATTTGAATACAAATGTATCCACCAGCCGCGCCGAAATAATGTCGTTAATTACTCGTCGAAAACCAGGCTGCGCCGGCGGTCCATTCGTCAATTCCACGCGCACAATACGCGTTGGATACTGCAGCATAGCCGCGATAGCCGTGATCGATCGTATCGTATCGAATGATCGCGTGGCGCAACTACAGTATATGCGAGTACTCTCGCGTGCGCGCATCGATGCACGCACACACGTCGGCAAACTGTATCCATGTATCATCGCGGCACGGCCAAAAACACACTACAGGACGGAACGTGGCCGGCGAGAGAGCGACCGACATACACAGGCATCCCCCTAATGAACTTTCCAATTAAAAGGGGAAAATGATAACGGACACTATCACGGCTTAATCGACGCACAGAGAATGCGTCGTTTTACACGTGAATTTCGTGAAAGCAACAATTTGTTCAATTTAGGTAGCAATCAAGGTATAAAGAAAACGCATCTCAGGAAAACTGGGATCGATTACATCGAAAAATGATAAGTGACTCTCTCTCCTCCTCCCCCATTTCTCTAGAAAGAACATAATATATAAAATAATAAATAAACATTGTCTCTTCTTCACTTGCCATTTTCTATTGTATTCAGCTACATTCATGTAGAATAAATAAAGTAAAGAAGTAGGAACTATATCTAGCATTGTATAACATTTTAAGTGGCATTTAAAAATTTAATTTTAATTAATAATGGAGACAGCGAATTATAATCTTCAATTGTGCGATGCGATGTTATTTGAGAAAAAATAAGTAAAAGCTAAAATTAACGCGTGCGGAAATATCAAGTTTATCGATGACAACGCACGCCAAATGGCGATCGGGTGTGCGTCGTGGCCACACATACTTTACTTCCTTTATCTCCTTTTTATGATACTCTGACCATATTTCTCTAGGGCGGTTCTCGGCGCCGCCACCGTCCCCGAGGACCTTCCAGGACGCGGGATCTCCCGTAGGTGTTCACCGCCTCGCGGCTCGACGCGCGTAAAAACAGACAAGAAAGATATTCCTTTAGGGAACTTCGGGAACGTCGAGCCGAGAAGGCTACGTCGGCACGAGAGGAAAACGGAGACGTAAATAACGATAGAATTCAGAGAGGAAAGAAAGAAGCACAAGGGAAACGAGACGGATACGTCGTAACGGTGGCGAAATAGCTGCATGCGCAAAAAGAATACGTTTATTCGGAATATCCTCGGATATGTACCAGCAATTCATATCGATAAAACGACAATTTTTAAGTGAACAATCGTTATCAAAAGCGCAAATTTAAATTCTCTTCCAAATAAATAGATGACACACCTTTAAAATATCGCAAACTATTAATTGTTCCAGACAATTTCGAGAGTCTTGAGAACTGCAGCGCGTAATTTCAGCATTTGAAATCAAGCTTGTGGTCAAAGCGCATTTTTTAACAGAAAATTGAGATTAATCCTAATTTTCAAATTTCGTTTAAAAAAAAAACCACCACACATTCAAACTGTAAAACATAAAAAGAATTCACGAAAAAATATTCGGATTTTTCTCTTAACGAATGAAAACTGGATATCAAAAGGAGAAGTGGACGAAATCCGAGCTTCGATAATACGACTTCGTTTATCCACGATTACGGGAATTCCCATACGAATAACAATCGACGTATCAAAGGTCGAAAACTACTTGACCTCAGTAGCAGTCGGGCCGAAAATATCGATTATCCGATGACCCACTTGAAGGAGAATTATTACCCGAGTAGCGCCGCCAACCTTCATTACGAGCTGTTTTCTCCGAGCGAGCGGCGCAATTCGCAATCGGCACTTCCGTTTACCACACCACACACACCGCGCCACACGACCGGCATCGCCGCCACCACCACCGCCATCTCCACCACCGACACACCGCCGCCGCCACCGAACCATGCCGTAACCACCAGCGATGCGAGAAACGATGGAATTAAGAACAACGGTGGAAAATCAATGAGCTGTCTCCACCACCGCGAATTTACGGCGGCCCGAGTCCGATAGCTAACCAAAATCACTTTTCGTTCCACGAATCGGATAAAACGAGCCGCATTTGCTCGATTTTTCGCGACACTCCGACCGGCACTACACGATTTATAAGGTGCCTCACCAATATACCTTGGTTTACCCGACCCGAATTGCATTCGAATAAAATTAATGACCCGTGCACACAGAATGTATGACCGAAGGTCGCATTCTTTCGCACGCAGGAAGAATTTTAGGTAAAATGAAAAAAATAAAACGTGGCGTCGTCGCTTCGTCGCCGGCACGTGCCTTCGTTTACTCACTACTCATTCCACGATCTTTGTTAGTTGATACTTATCTCCCGGTACAATGACATTTTCGCAAGATACTGTGTACACTTACTTTACCATGCAACACCATGAGAATGCATTAGCGTTAAATATTCTCCAGGCATCCTTGCATAGCGCGGTCACGACTTGCACCCTCGCAATTATTTACCTGGTTCACAGCGTTTACCGTAACGTTTCGTTTACTTCCATGCTCACATATTTATTCTCGCATGTCTAAGCACGCGCCTAAAGAACGCAAGCTCGCATCTAAGAACGCAATCTTATATCGGGCAAATCGCGCAGAATTATTTAATCGCATCCCATTCGTCCGTCGTCCATTTATCTGATCGCCAAGTAATATTACGTCCGCACAGTCGCATACTACGGGTAATGCTCTGTTAGTCCTTATGTTAATTTCTTCGGTGAGAATTAATTACCCGTTATTTGCATACGGATAGTATAAGAGGCCGTCTTATCATACCGCCGATTGCGCGTTCCTGTATTTTAATCAGTCACTTTAATTACATAACGAAGTATTGTATATACGCGTGATGTCGTGATAAATTGCTCGCTTTATCCGTCGATCTCCTCTGTCGATTCATCCCATTATCCCGCGTGTCACGGATAATCTCCGCATACACTCGAAGCGACGTCACATCTCGAGATAAACGTCGATCGGTTGTCTGATATTCCGCGGTATATTTTATATCGACAGAACGTACGCGCCCGGGATATATATATATATATATATTTGCGCAAAAATTATTTGTTTCTCAATACGATAAACTTCTTAATTAAGTCGAGACGCCCCTATCATCGCCGCTCTTGGATTCTACGACCGCTCTTGTCGAAACGAAGAGAGCAATTAACGCGCTAACGAGCCCTCCGTTAAATGTGTTCCACGCGCGCGCTCCTTTTTCGCTCGCTTCAATTTTAACCGCGTCTTCAACGGATAAAACCCACGGGGAATAAAGCACGCGCACGCCAGTGTGTGCATCGATGAAAAACGTTATCAGTAAAAAGTAGATTAGTTAAAGTTGCATTATCATGGCGTTTGAGAAATACTGTCAAACTTTAAAATATTTTATCGTTACTTTATGTTTTTGATTGACGTCTCCGTATTAATCGTGAACTATTATTTATGCTACCAGAGGTAAAATTGGTGATTTCCTTTTTTAAATCATTTTTAGCAATCTAATTAAAAAATAAAACTAAAAAAGTTAAAATATTGATTATCTTAATTAATATTTAAGTTAATTCTAATATAATACATCCGTGTAAATATATTTCAAAGACTCCCCGGAATATTTATTGCAAGATAACTGAAAAATAATCCGCTCAGTACATTATACATAAAATGCATTTATAACCAACGAGATTTTTCTGAATAGAATAGATAAACCAGTATTGCTATTTCAGATATCAACTTGTTGACAAGCAAGTTAATCACCTGACAAATACGTATTTTTATTATGCTCTTTTACAAAATGCTAAATTTTATTATTTGAAATATTACATTAATATTTCATATATTTGTAAACGAATGAGATTCAATGGGATGGAAGTGCAATCGAACACAGCTATTTCACATATCAAATTTGTCATGCAACAGTTACATATACATACACACGCACACACACACACACACACACACACACACACACATGTATATACTATATATATATATATACATCTATATATATATGTATATATATACATATTTTTTTCATATAAAAATGTGTCATATTTCTTTTTATACGAAATATTAAATTCACTCGTAAATAAATGATAGACTCAATAGAATAAAAATACAGCCAACATGGCTATATTTCACGTATTAAATTCGCGACTAATCGCTCGGTAACTATATATATATATTTCACAATATTTTTTTTTTCATTAATCTACTCATACCCCCTTTTTATTTTATAGATTAAATAATTTTATTTGTATAAATAAATGTTAACAGATAAATAAACAATAATAAATACTTCTTATCATAAATAAATAAAGCGTAGCGAAACAATTGACTCGACGAATTAACTTTTTTTTGACTTCCAGTCGAGAAATACAATACGTTTACGTTTAGCTCGCGGAGTGTAATTCTTCTGGCTTTTCCGAGAGGGGAGAAACTGCTCGATCGTATTTGGGACTTAACGAGAAGCTGTTAATGTCACGTCGCAAATGGGGTTGCATCCACGTGCACATTCGCCGCGCCATACGTATAGGAATAAACAATCCCTAGCTGCCTGTCGATCGGCTTTCCCCTTCTCTCTTCCCCTCTCTCCTCTCACTCTCTCTCTCTCTCTCTCTCTCTCTCTCTCTCTCTCTGTCTGTCTTGCTCCCTCTTCCTATCGTACGATGATTAGCCCGGGGAACAGGTACGTTTTATGCATCCCCCAACCCGGTGTGAATATTTACGGCCCTTTCTAAGAAGGGCGAACGGAACTTCGGAGTGCCACGAGAGGCGCTATCGGATTCCCGAGTAATAGAGAAGCCGTCTTGGTAAATGTACGCGCCTTCGGAAACTCCGTAACGCGATAACCCCGATCTCGCGGCCTTCCTCAACCTCGCGGAAAATTCGGGGCACACTTTAATCGCGTTATACAAATTTCGCGCGACACCGAACGGCATCAAAGTGCATTTCTCGGCGCACCTCGATAGCGGATACCACCGAGCCGTTCTCTTTCCCATTTCGCAACATCGCGAAACGGTGAATAATCTATATTACGTATCCATTCAAAGATTGTAAGCACTAAAGATAAAAGAATTTTTTTTCGAGCAATATCTCTAAAAGCACTGAAAGAATAACGCGCGTTCCGACAGTGATTTCTGACGATTCAACCTGACATCCAACGGCGCAACGATACTTGTAACAAAATGTATATCACTTGTAAATTACAGGAAATTCCATTATCCCGGGTTATTCGCGGAAAATATTGCGCTCATGGCGTGCCATGAAACTCTCGACCTTTGTACGCGTTGCATTCCTAGTGCGGAATCTCGTACGGATCCGATTCCGCGTACGTATACGCGAAAAGTACGTCCCGTATGTGTGTGCGCGCGCGCGCGCGCGGATGTATACGTTGGCCGGTGCTAGGTCTCGCACATAATTCTCAGGAAAGTCAATTTTCGCATTCCCGGAAGGACGAGGGATCGCGCGATAAGAATTGCAGAATGTATTCGCGACGTTCGTTCGTCCGTCCGATTGGAATTTTTGTACGATCTATGGGATCGTAAAGAGAGTCTGTGCCGACTGCAGTTCTATGTGTTTGCGCGCGTGTGTGTATGCGAAGAAAGAATTACGCGCACGCGAATCAATGGCGCGCACCGATAAGTTCTTCTCGAGTCCTCGAGGGTCCCGATAGATTTGTCGGATACGACGAGATAGGATAGAAAGACGGCCGGTCGATTGCAGATCGCGCGGCGCGATCTTTCGAATAGCAGTTTCCCTTGACTTTCTCATTCTGTCTCATGGAACGGTATATCACAACTTCCGTAAGCTGTAAATAAACAGCAGACTATTCTTTGGCCGTCCGACGATTGAGCTTCATCTCACAAGAAATAGCAATAGTTCCCAAGTAATCGATCGGAAATGATTAGCTCTTCACGAGTCAATGTAACTTCTGCCCACAACACTTAAACACACGTTTTGAATATTGCGTAAATTATATTGACATATTTTCTCTTGATATTTATAAAATTCTAATTTTTATGAGTAATCGCAAGAAAAATTAAAATAGAAAATTAAAATTTCAACTTTTCTTGTCATTTATCGAGCTTGTGTATCTTTTCATATAAGAATAAAATTTTTGACTTGATATTATTCTACAGTTTTGTCAAGTTCGGAATCAAAATACGGATATCTTCCCGTTTTGGATTTTGTGACGATTTTCCAGCATGCAACGGTGGAGATCAACGGTGATCGGGGGCGCGTCTCCGGCGCGTAATAAAGCTATCCATCTAGCTATCTAACTTTCGTCGCTCGCGACCGTTCTAAAATGAATTTCAGTTTCTCCGCGTGATAAATGTCGCGGAACACCTCGGGAGAAGTTAACGATTTTCCAAGGTTTCCTCTCGTTCTCTCCATGTTTCGTCCCGGGTCCCGAGACTAGTCGTAATAGAAATAACACGACGGTAAGCTGATTTCCGCATCGCCTGCTCGAAAAGCTGCACCGACCGAGAGACTAGCGCGTCGCAATCGTACACACGCTAATTAGGTTCGCAAATTACAAAACGGCAAACCGATTACGTTAAACATAACGCAATACGTCGCGTTGAAAATTGTCGTGGAATATCGGCGAGCTCTCGGATCCCCGAGTCCTCCTTAAATCCGACGCCGCGGGGCTCACGGAATTTGTAAACTGCCGTTGGCGATCCGATTCCGACGGGTCGATGCGCCGAATTTCTTAACTCTATCACGTAGCGGGAACCTGCGGCGAATATGGTCGGTCGGAGAATTCCACTCCTGTCCTCGCGTACGCGACAATCCTGGTAACCCCGACAACATGATCGAGACGGCTACAATTGTCCAATTGTTTTCGTATATAGGTGCACGAAAGAAGAGACTATCGGTGCTATTGCAATATCATTTTTTTTTTATTATCGACTATAATAGCTTTGAAAGTCTACAGACGTTTTTGATAAATTGCAATAAATTAAACTGATCAACGTGCATGAAAGTTAATAAGCACAACACGTTTTAAATATATTTTCTTACTAATCATTCTCGTGTTTACTAAATAATTTCAATATTTCAAATATTATGAATTTATAATGTCAATTTATATCAATTTAAGTACATTTATATTGTAGATATTCACATAAATTGATAATAATATAAGTATTTTTTTGCAGATAAACGTTTCTGGATTACCTAATCGGATTAGATAGATTAATCTGTGAAGGAAGAACCTAAAAATTAGCCTATTTAAAAAAAACCTGTTTGCACTATGAAAGATATACATAAAAACAGGAAATAATACAGAACAAACGTACGTGTCGGCCGTATCGAGAGAAAGGATCTATCGCACGGGCACGACAAGCGGGCGTCGAATAGGATTCCGCCTGATGAAATTTCATTAATGAAATTACCGAGGTGCAAAAAACGAAAAAGGCAAAACGGTAGAGGCGACTCGACTCAGCAAAGAGCTAGCAGAAACTGGCACGAGACATCGCGATGTACAGTGTGTCGTATAATGTGTGGAAATATGCTTGGAAATTTTCTTCTTTAGAATCGTACAGCTGAAAAAATGTGTTTGGTGTAAAAAGAATCAGGTGTGAAAAGGTATCATCGTTTACACGCGATGCGATCCATATCTGAGGGCACAGATTCGAGGAGTCACGTCAAGAGACATTTTCTTCGCATTACGTGTCTACGTTACGTCACGTTCCATTACATTACGACTGCACGTGATTTTAAACTCTCCATCACACGTCCTCTAATTACAATGAAAAAAAAAACTGATAAAGTTGAAATATTAGTGAGCAGATAAAAGTGAGTGGGTAAAGGTGAGTTTTGAGACACGGGTCTGTAATGGCGCTATAAATACATCGCATGTAAAGTACTTTCTAAACATATTTACACGACACCCCGTATATCTGGTCTGATCTCTCTATTATTCGTCGTACGCCTGTTCCCCGGCATTCCCGACACGTCTTCGACTGTATGACGGTGTCCGCGCTGAGGAACGCGAAGCGCTAAAAAGTCGTAAGGTCAATTTCTTCCCGGTTTCACTCGCGCCTTCTCTTTCTCTCTCCCTCGCGCGCGCGTCCGGTGCACGTTTCATCTTTCCCTCCGT
Organism: Wasmannia auropunctata; assembly: GCF_000956235.1. Taxonomy (NCBI): domain Eukaryota; kingdom Metazoa; phylum Arthropoda; class Insecta; order Hymenoptera; family Formicidae; genus Wasmannia; species Wasmannia auropunctata. The sequence goes on from NW_012026854.1 coordinate 712,968, forward strand.
TTCAACAGCTCAAAATAATCTCGGTAGAAGCCGGGACTTGGCCGGAGTACTAATTAAGCTCGCGTCTTTCAATTATTCTGCTATTGACAGTCGAGCAATCTAGTTTCGCGGCGCACAAAGGGCAGCCAACGACCCCTCGACCTCTCGTCCGCGACCTCCGCCACACCGGATTCTACCGCCTTCTGATTCGCGCGCTTTACCTGCATTTTAAAGCGATACACAAAAAGCGATGCCCGAAAAAAATTGCTGGATCCTCGTCCGTCCTCCCCTCCCTGCCCGTGATCGCGGCGATTGCGATTGCAAACGACAGAAGGAGTAGCGAACTTTACTCCTCTTTTTTTTTTGTCAACGAGACACCGATAGTTTCGAAGTTACGTGGAACGCGCTCTCTGTAACGTCCTTCGACGTCAGCAATTTTAGCGACGAGAGAGGTAATCGAGAATACTGATTGTGAGACTTGGTCTCGCGTCCGTGGGCGTCAAGCTGTTTCGCTTCAATTTCGTTCGCGTGTCGATGGCGTCCCCCCAAGTTTCGCTCTGTTCGCGCGCATTTCCCGATGAGTGGTCCAGAGCACAGAAACTCGAAGATCGATCGATATTGGATTTGAAACACACGGAATGATTGGCTTTTATATAAAGAGGACCACTGCGAGAATTCTCTCCGTTTGCGTGTAAATCGTTACAACGAAACGTCTATAATTAAGTAAAAATGAACGTAATTAATTATGTGTGCGTAGATCCGACGCTCTTGCTTGATTTATTGAAATTCTAAAACTTCATGTATAAAAATTTAAATAAATATATCATGCCGCGGGCAAGAAATAATTTAAATCCGTCGTCGCAAGAGAAATATATGGCGCGCCGATAAGCCGCGGAAATAACGAAAAAATATCGATATATAAAGAAACGGATGGATAAATTGTACGCACGCCGGGAAACGAAAGAGGGGTGCCATCGAATCTATTGGTCGATAGTCGCCGTCGATAGCGCGCGCCGATGCCGTCGACGATGGCCGGAATTATTGTAACGGCGAGTGACACCTTTGATCTCGTTCCGTGCGGATCGAGAGCGCGCCGAAAAATTGGAGGCGACGCGTTACAAAGCACGACATACGGCACGTCGCCGCGCCGATACGCGCCGACAGTTTTCATATCTCGCGCGATCGATACACGTCCGCCCGAAAAATAATTGACGAACGCGCGCTCGCGGTTAGAAAGATATTAAAACCGATAGCGGCCGAATTGAGCTATTGTGCCTTTTGGAATTTGAAACTTTTCGCAAGCGACAGTAATCTCGTACACAGTTGCATAACATACGGCCCCGTGGATCCCGGCACTGCAGGAAGGGAAGAGTGTCCGATGTTAAAGGTAGAAGTCGTCCCTGGGACAAAGGGGAAGAAAATACGGAAAAGAGGAAACAAAGGGAGGAGGAATGAAAGGAGAAATAATTATTCCGTGAAAAGTATCCCTAGCTGAGCAAATGGATATTTGCAAGAAAATAATGCATCAAAATAATTAAAACGGAGGGAAAAAATGGAGTGGGAAAGAGAGATAAATAATTTATGTCAAATAAAAATTGCAATAATGTTCGCTGATTATGCCCGTGTCCGCGTGTATCCGACGAGTAAATATTTGTGTCAAATGCAAAACCGAAAGAGGAACACATTGTAGGCATAAAATGCCTCCTTTTCACGTACACGCGGACGGTATATCCGATTAAATATAACCACCAAATTTTGTAGCTCTAGACAGGTGTAAATTAAGCGTCACAAACGTAATTCTGCTTTGGATGCCAATTGTTCCGGGCGCGTTGAAAATGCATGCGCACTTGTTTGCTAAACGTTATCAATGTAATTTATTATTTATCACTGAATATTGGGTTCGGTCCAATGATGATATAATTTGCAAATTTCAATTTATATCACATACATTCTTCAATCCCCATGATTGCCATCATTTTGTTTGTTTAATTACGCGCGAGCATTGTTCCCTGTAATGCGTATGCATTTTTAAAGTGACGTTATATAAAGCCTCGTGTAAATTAAATTATGTCTTGCATAAAACGTGCAAGTGGTGAATATCGGTGTTCGGCACCTGCGAAATGAAATTAACAAATTCACGAGCATTAGAGATAATGCATGAGTATTCTAAGCTACCGCGAAATTTTCCGCCGAGACTATTATTATTATAGCTCTTCGCGCGTGTATAATTCAGGAATTAACTACGTTAATCCCTGGCGTTGATTAACAGGTAAAGCAGGCACTGGAGGAAACAAACTATGTTTTTTTCTCTCTTGTAAATTAGTATAAAAATGCCGTTTCTAATTTCCATTATCTCTCTTGAGAACCACATATGTACAGCGTTCGTATATATGTAATACAAAGGCTGACACATTTTCCGCTATTATTACTACTACCACTGTCTTTTTGTTCGTTAAGACCGCGTAATTTACGATAATCCTGATCTTGATATTCTATTCTCGCATGCCGCCATTCATCTTAAGCGCATCTTTGCGAATGAGAATAAAAGGATTTTATGAGAGTAAATCGGATTTTTTAGAAAGAGTTGATAAAAATACAGAAAATAATAGATTACACTTACTGCAAACTATGTCGTTTTTTATCTTGAGATTAAAAGTATAAAGTAAGAAGGAATGAAGCGATGAAGCTTCGGAATCGTGCACGCACGATGTCTCAAGCCAAAGCGATGGATCCACTCGTCACCGGATCGATTTGCGACGATTGAAATTTTTATAGTGAAAAATATATTGTGAAAGCGTATATCCTTTCCGCTATTATCCGCGCGGTTAGAGGGACGTGCAAACGCCATAACGCGATGACATCGCTCGAGGGTATGCGATCTTGAGTAGCCCCGAGCGACCGGTCAAAAAAAAACCGTCCTGTCGCCGTGGAAATTGCCCGATAGTTCCAAATCGATTCTCTACTTTACGACGTGTTCTCGAACGATCGAGCACGATCGGGTGTCCCCGTTGCCGCCGGTGCCGTCGTCGCCGCCAGAACTGCATTCGCACGGATTCGAGAAGAATTTCAACCGACCTGCGAGACCGGCGATAAAAGACGAGATTTGCATTCGCTGACGTCACGTTCTATGCCGACTGCCGCAGCCAGCGGCAGTAGTTGCCGTCTCCGTTGCATCCGGCAACTCGTTTTCGATCGAAAGGAGGGAGCCCGGCTGTGTGAGCGAGCGTAACGCCAGAGGTGATGCCAGATAGTTATTTCGCTCGAAGCTACATTATGCTTAGATTGTTTGATGGTCCCTTAATTACATCATTTAAAGTTCGAACCTTTGATACGTTAATCCGAAGAATATAAATTAATTTTTTCAGAGAGATCAGCCATTTTGTTTATTTTTCTGAATATTAAAAATTATCAGATAGCAATTTTTTTTATTAGGACAAATTCGGAGTGAAATTTACAGTAAAATTGCTGCTAACGTTAATGATTTTATTAAATATTAAAGAAAACTGGAACTTTTCAATAAATATTTGATTATTTAACTACGTTTACAAGTTTAGAAATGAATTTTACAAGTTTAGAAATTGCAGACCTTTCGAAACTGTGATCGAAAGCTGACCTAATCGCAACGCCGCGCCACGTAAACTTTTCTCAGATTTTCTGTCGTGACAGGGAGATTATACGGAAAACTTCGCGAAGATTATGCCATCTAGATCGTAACAACGCGAGTGTTAATATTAGACGGTATAGTGTGAGTCTCAGAGAGGTCGGCAAACTTTTGACACTTGCGGGTCACATTTATCTCTCGGCCTTAATGAAGGGCCTGTGACTGATGAATATTGTAATGAGACTGGAGGGATGTAGGGGTGATGTAGGTGAAGTATATGTAGAAAGAACATACATACCGTACCTAAAACGCTTAAATATTAATGTCAGTTTTTAAATGCATTCACAAATATAACATTTTAATTTATAACAGAAGGAAATGAACGTACCCAATAACTACCACCTGCTACGTTCTGACACGAGCGATGAATAATGTAAAAATAATTATTCGATTATTTTAATTCCGAATAACTTTAATTCAGCGGCAAATGGCATATTTCCTTTTTAAGAGGTCAAAGACGAATATGGATAGCCCTTAAAAAAGCACTCGAAAAATAAATTCCTTGTAATTATATACTTCATACACAAGCATATAATATATATTTTCTAGAAACATCATTACTATTCCTTGAAAATTCAAGGAATAGCATCTGCTCTCCCTTGAACACACAATTACCGACGCCTTCCTTCATGCAAAATCCGATCATTCGATGTCATTCATGACATCATCCATCGCGAGATGGAATCTATGCGGCAGTGTGAAACCGCGGAGCCGTCGAAGTGGCAATGCATGTCCAAAGGCAGTATATTCTCATGGACCTAGTCCCAGGAGGTGGCTCACGGCAGTGCCGGAGGGTATTTATTTGCGTTCCGCCAATTAGCCAGCCATTAGTCGAGGTTGCGGCGGCGTAGATACGTGGAGTAGATGCGTAGCGGAACAGGAACCCTTTTTGCCCTTTAGTACTTTTCTCATTTGTTCCCTGTCGTTTTGCCTTTTAATCTACCTTTCTTTCTAATTCGCATATTAAGACTCCGCGTACATGCAACGACGTACACACAAGAGCACATAACTAAATTAATAATGTCACAATTACTATTTACATGTTGTCAATCATATATTAAGTCGCAAAATGTAATTAGAGTAATTAAAAGTCAAAATGTGGAAATTATTATTAATTCTTAATAAAATTTAATTAAGCTTCGTCTAAAAGTTGATTTGATAAAAACGATTAGATCAATAGAATAGTATTACACTAAAATAAAATAAATAAAAATATTAGGTATTACACTGTTCTTATTTTCGTTAAATTATATTCTAAATTCTCGATATATATATCATACGCTTTCAAGCGTAGCTTTTTAGCGAGTTATATAAACTAGGTATAATAGCGAGAGTGATATGTCATTGTGATGTATCGCTTATCGTATCTTACTCCTATTTTCTGAAAGCTTTTATCAGCGGCTCCAATGTAGAATTTACATATCGATTCGTATCGATGAAACTGTAATTTCTCGTGACAGAATCAATGAAGTCTTTTCTATCTGTTTATATTCATATTTTGCGCAAAATTGCAGGACACGTTTATTAGTGTGAGTTAATCCACAACGTGGGCTAATAGTGTGAACTAATATAGGTATCCGTTTTGCAAAATACCACCGAACAGATCGATTCTGCCGCGTCATTAACAAGGTTCCGAGAGAAATTTGCATTCGCAGCGGTTTGATATAGTATGTTCGCGCTCGCGCGATCGCTGCCGCGCGGCTGCCTTCGCCGAAGGTCCGCGCGCTGCCTGCGGAGCGAATTATGCGGTGCCGCTGCATTGAGATACAACGGTACCGCTGCCGCGCTATACGTATAACAAAGATATGAGATTCATTCAATTAGAGCACGCCGGCCATACAGCGGCGGAATACAGAGAGGGGAAAACACTCTGTAGTCCTGTGGCCGGCGATCCGAAGAGGAGCGGACGCGCGGGCGACGCGACCCGCGAAAGCGGGCGGTCGCTTAAACAAAGGTGACAATCGTTCGTCGTGATTCGCATAATTTCACTTGACCCGCGGTATCCCAACGTGCATCTCCGGTGTCGCGTCTGTCTCTTTACCCGTCTCTGTCTCTCTATCTCTCTATATCTCTTATATCTCTGTCGGACGGTCCACTGGTACATTCCGGCGTTTGCGACGCCGCACGTTCAGCGCCGTCGTCCTGAAATTATAAACGAGACGAGCGGGACACTCCTGGCACTTTGTGCTCGCTTAATTATTCCGCGGTATGCGAGACTTTCGGCGGATGTGGGCGAATTTCTCTGTCGGGGTTCCATGTGCCTCCGGCAGCTGTGCAAGATGTTGTTGCAGCTACCGATATTAGTTGAGAACGAATCACAGAAGAAAACTGAGTACGTCGATATTTTATTTTCGATGTATATAAAATCCAAATATATATACAAAATGTATTTTTTCAGTGAAGTCCTTCTGGAATATTCAAATAATCTGGAATATTTAAATAATCGATACTAAATACACACAATAACAATGTACTATCCTGATGTATGAAATAAAAAAGTAGATATATAAAATAAAAGCTACTTTTTTCGCGATCAGCGAATGATATTGCCTCATAATTTCATACAATATATTACACAAGATTTCTAGTATATACACAAATCCGCGATGATGTGCTAGTTAATTTTTGCAAATTTTTCTCTTCATTATAACAATAACGGAAAACAGTATTGCATTCTGTACGAGCTACAAGCACCTATCCAGATTTCAAAAATTATTTAATATTGTATAACGGAAAGCATGGATATAATTTGCCGCTGACAATGGTCAGGCTGTGCCCTATCAAAAGCAAACCAATTAACAACATCATATAGAAAGCTGCGTCAAATGCAATCTTCGCGTTATTTGTTACTATCGCTTGAGTTCCTCTTGATTTTCCAATTGACACGTAACGCTGAGCATAAAAAAGAGCGCGTGTCGCGAAACGAGTGCAATCAAATTTTCTCAATGATTTACGCCTGCCGCGCGACTCCCTGGGGCGAATCAATTTTGGAAGAGCGAGAGGGGGAGATACATAGAGCAACAGAGATGTCGGGGTGGTAAAATCGGCGGGGATGGGAACGGGCAAAGAGAAAGAGAGAGAGAGAGAGAGAGAGAGAGAGAGAGAGAGAGAGAAACGCAGAGAGAATGCGCGAGAGGGTCGAAGCGTGTATAACGATCTCGTCGGGGAAACCCGCCGCCGCATCGCGGCGCGATAGCGACAATCTGCATTAATGCGTTTCTCGGCCATTGGCCAGAACTGCTAAATATTGGGTCGGAATACACGCAGACATCGCTATTAACATGTCTGATGGGCAATTTCCGGCAAAACAACCCGAGCGCGATGAGTACTCGGTGGCTGAAGAGTCGCGTGTAGTCGCGCGCGTCGAGACAGCCCGCGTCTATCCGGAAGGACCGAAAGCGAGCGCGGTAAGAAAAGGCGCGCGGATGAAGCGTCAGGGCGAAGTAAAAGAAAAGAGAGAGAGAGAGAGAGAGACAGAGAGTACAAAAGTCGAGACGTGAAACGCTTTATTAGCGGCCGTGTCTCGGGAGCACTTGAAAAAGTGCAGCGAGCACAGGAACAAAAATGCCGCGATGACAGCAGAAAAGAACGGGGTAGAGAAGACGCGCAACCTACTCCCACAATACGATACGTATGCACGTGCACTAAATGAAGAGCGAGAAATCGGATTATTTCCAACGATGCGAACAGCTGCTACTTATTCATTTATGTAGAGGAATTTATGTTGGTATGTTGGCTCCTCCGGTTTTCGTAAAATTAAAAATTTGACTAAAGAATGAAATAATGTTTCTTATACGCAAATGTGTATTTTATTACATTTTAAAATTATACACATAAATTCCAATTTAAAGGGGAAAAAATCGCAAAGTTAGTTGAAAAAAATCAAATAACAAATATGAAGTAGAAAATATATATAACGAATAACTAGTTAGTTTAATACGAGTAACTGACGATGCGTAAAACTCGGTTATGCTGAAAAGTGAGAATTCAGTCAAAATTTGCCCAAGATATTTACGACGCCTGTTATCGTATATTTGAAAGCTGTCGAATTTCGGTTCAATAGAATCAATATATCTCGCTGCCGCGCAACCGGAAGTTAAATATAATTCTCATCGTGTCGCTATTGCCGAGTCAGCTTATCCACGTCCGCGTCGCGCAATCGATAAGTATCATAGAAAATATTCCTACTGCATTATCAGGATTGTCGCAGAGCGATCGCGAGGGATTAAAACGCAGCCAGGAGGAGCGCCCGACATTCGGATAATCGAGCGCGATCGCGCGGAAGAAACAAAATGTTTGGGGGAAAAAAAAAACCGCGAAGGCCGCTGATAATATGCAGTAAGCAACGACGTTTCATTCGTTTATTCGATAACGCACGCAGCGAGTCGTGACGTACGGTTTATACGAGCTGGAAGACTGGACAGAAAATTCGGTGTTGCGGCGCGAGCGAATGCTCGCCCTTTCCCCAAAGCGAGCGAGGGAGAGAATGGAACGGGGGGAGAGGGTTGTTTTTTCTATCTCCCGTTTCCACGGCGCGCCATTCATAAAATCGGCCGCGAGGTGCGGGTCGGCCACTCTATTTTCCGCACGACTTAAAGTCGATATCGCCTCGTATCATTCGCGAATATACACTGGACAAGATGAAAAATCGTTGTCCCCGATGTGATCGATTTGATCGTACCGAACTCCCCAGTGATACCGACCCACAATATAAAACTTGCCCGATCTATACAGAAAGGTAGAATACTCCATCTACGTACAAACCTATAATAATATTTATATTTAATGATATATGTATAATATTTGCATCTATATGTTAATTTTTTATAATTTTTATATATGATTAATATCTCGATTTTTTAAATAATATATTTCTTTAAATAAACAAGCGATATAAAAAAATGTTATCAATATAGATAGAGCCTCCTTTTCTGTTTCAAATAAATCTAATGCAACATTATTTGAAAAAATTAAATCTACTTATGTGAACAATAAAATGTCGATGAATACTTGCGTATATACTTTAGTATATGTCTAGATCAATATCAATAATTAGCTATGATCTATAGATTTACGGATCTATGAATCTGTTTGCGTGGCGAAATTAGAAAATTGAATATACTGATTCCGGAAGCATGGTGGTCGACGCAATATTCATTTTGGATTTCATCGATAAAGCATGATAATCGAATTCGCATGCTAAAGCGATGGTGGTTATGAAACTATTAACGCATCGAGTAGTCGAGTATGTAATTTACAATTATGTACAGTGAGACATAAATCCATTAACTGCTATCCAACCGTTGTAATACTTTAAAAACAAGCGACTCTCTTTGAAAAAGAAGACTAGAGCGAAAGAACGAAATTACCGGTAATGCCGATAACAACGTATTATTTTTATTCTTTCAAATGATTAATTGAAATAGCAGATATCTAAATAAATCTTATATGCAATTATACGCTGTAATATTCTCTCTCTCACTCTCTTTCTGTCTGTCTTTTTCTTTTCTTTTCTCTTACTACGGGAAAAGTGGATTTACCTCTGCACTGCGCGTGCTTGCCTCACAGCAAACGGAAAACTTTCAACTTCAGAAGTTCTACTTACAAGATTCATGCTGCGTTAATTCTTATAGGGGCGTGACGTTGCCCTCAACGTACAAAGAGTGTTTAAGTTTCACCGCGGCGATATTGAAAAATGTTAAATTTAGTTCCGGATCGCTTACCATTACGTCCGCGCTATAACGAAGAATTAAGAAAACATATTTTAAACAAAAGTTTTGATAAAAAGGCATTTATAATTCTTTAACTTGACTTCTAGTTAAATGTGTGACACTTTATTTGGATCGTGATTGAATTTCTCTAAAATGATGTCGATTTATCAATTATGTGCTTTATCTGTATAGTTAATTTGTAATTAATACGTCAAAACTTCCTCGACATCGAAACTACTAAGAAGCTAAAATTTCTCTTTGTTAAACAAAAAATCTTTCTTAATCAAAACTCGCTTATACTTTAAATCTTTAAATTGATATTTCATTATAATTTTGATTATCGTAGGGGAGTATAGCGTAATTTGATCAACTTAACAAAAAAAAATTAACAAAAATTAGCAAAAATTAACATATCTATTCAGCTCTATGTCTCATCAAAAGGTAGCTAATACAATGACAATTTAATGACATAAACGATAACTGTCTAGTGCGAACTGCAGCGCTCAAAAAATGTTGAATTACGCTACTTTATCCTATTATTATCCTAAAAATTATAATGTAAAACGCTACTTTATCTTATTATTATTCTAAAAATTATATTGTAAAACAATTTTCTTTTTTTTTTAATATTATTCAGAAACTATATAAAGCAATTTTCAAAAAATCCTTAATTAATAGAAAATATTAATATACATAGAGCATTCGATATTTATGTTTTTATAGCTCCTCTTTTCAATTTGCCAACTAACATTTATATATTTGTTCTTAAAAAAATACTTCCAAAAACGGAATATTAAAGTTCTCCATATATCATATATCTACTATATTCTACACGAAACACGTTTTCCGTCGATCCTCCTGATTCGGCATTGGCGTGAGATAGGGCGCGATAGCGGAAACGGCAGAATGTGCGGCGCTAAAACCGATAAAACGAATTCTGGAGCGCTTCCAACGGCCGCGAATCGAACGAGCCCGCGGGTGACGATTTTCTCTCAAGCTCGCAAACATCACCGTAGGATCGAACGGCAACTCAAACGACAAATTCGCGTCACTCGGCAAGTTTCCCGAAGTAATGATTAAAGTAACGCGAGATGCACAGATTACTTCGGTCGTTGCTCATTCGAAGCGGGAATCAACGAGGTCAGTAAGTCGCTCTTAGAATCGCAACCGGTGCTCGAATTAACGGGAGTCCGAAGACAGTTTCATCGATCCGGTAATCGTCTTTGAACTTCGAGTAAATTGTCACAGGCGACTAATACTAAGGCTTTAATTAAGGAAGGCTTTTACTATTCTCTTTTCTCTTTCGCAACATCAACTTTCCCCTTTATCTGACTCGTGATTTCTTTCCATTTGCGTTTGCCATCCTTACTCTTTTTCCTCCAATTTTTAACAAAATAAGTGCATTAAAAAGGATTAACATTTAATTCAATATGTAAGAGTAAAAGTTCCTAATCTTTGAGTTTAAAAGTGTTACTTCATAAGTTTTTTCGATGTTGCAAATAAAAATTCTTTTTGTCCATGCTTTATGCTTACTTTTAGATTTAGTCGAGAGCGGTGTATAGAAAGTGTTCTTTGTGCATTCGCTTCTTTTTGTCACCCCTTCTCTCGTTCGTCCTGTACACGCACATTTCCTGCCTCATTCTCTCCTTCTTCCTTTCCACCTTCTCTCTCGCCCTCATTTTATCCCCACAAACATAATCGGTAGAGGAGGCTCACGAAAGCGGCGAAAAAAAATCATTCGCGCGACGGAGGATCGTAAAGCGACCCTGCCGCGAAAGAGGGGAAAAGAATCGATCGGCCTAATCTGATTAAGACTCCGGCCGCCATTGGACAGTGGCTCGTGCGCACACGTATACGTTCCACGTACATACGTGTTGAATGTACGTACAAACGTACACGCGGTATCTGCATGTCAGTGAGTGAAACGTAGGGGGGCCCTCCGTACACTCCGACCGACCGCACCCCGTCGTAAATAAAGTCAAATTCGCGCGCGCCGGCCGTCGCGTTAAATAGAATCGCCCGCATGAACGCGCGACGAGGCAAGTAACGAAGCGAAGTCGTCCGAAATTGCAGCTATAGCTAGGTTGTTAGTAACGTACAGACGACGATTTCGTTACAATAAATTCCGCATTCGGGTCCCTCCCCCCGTTTATCGGGCGTTTAAATCTTCCGGCGCGCAACACGAGCCTTATGCGCGCGTTCGAACCCGCCGGAATATTACGACGCACCCACGTCGGACCGAACCGTTAATCCGCGCGGACAAATGTTCGACAATAAAACCGCGCGGAACCGCGATGGAAAAGCGTGGAGAGTCAGTTATGAAAAAATGGTATTTTGCACAGTCCAGATCTCCTGTATTTTTGTTAGGCGTACTGTGAAAAATAGATACACGTTTGGGAGAGTACAGAACTAATTGTAATCAGTATTTATGCGTATAACGTAACGTTGAAAAGAAACTAGTACCGCAGTTTATTGTACACCCTGGTAAGTGAATAATACAAAATATATATATTGGTTAGTAGAAGATCCAAATGTTTGCTCGTTTTTAACCTTGAGGTTTGCCTTTAATTTAATTTGTCTTGAAAAGTCTTCTTCAAAATGATTCCGATGCATTTTCTTTAATCATTTACAACATACACAATTATCTAACACCGTTGAAAAAAATTGCACCGTCAGTTATCTGAGTGGATTATGTCTTTATAGAAATTTGACTTTCGAGGGCTTTTGTCCGCCTAAGCAGGCAGTTACTAAGCCAAGGAAAGTCGAGTGAACTAATTCGAAGAGTCGTAAAGTGCACTTCTAGCAGAAATGCACGAAGCCCGAGTTTCTTACGCGTGTGCACTGAAGCTTAAATGACGACGTGAATTCGGAAAGTCGCGATACTGTTCTGGTGTAATTGAATGAAGAGATAGAACGTACTTAAATGCAGTCGTACTAACATAACGCATAATTTGCATTTCTCTATCTTTCTCTCTTTCATAATGTTTCTGTCACTATATTAGATCATTTTACTATTTTCTCAATTTTTAAGTTAATTTTTTTTACTACTTTTTTACAAATCTAACTTCTTTCAGCTAAACCAGAAAGTTCTCTTTCCTCTCTCTCTCTCTCTCTCTCTCTCTTTCTAGGTCCGTCACAGCGTTATTTGCTTGAACGATATCGCAAGGCTCTTCGGGTATATGGAGGTAGTCTGTGATTCGAGGAGAAAGGAACCTCGAGCCGACGATGCGCGTTATTCGCGACGAGAAAAGTTTCCTTTCGCATGAGAAGTGCGAAACTTGAAACGATGACAGCATCCGTAGCGACGACAAACTGCTAGACGAGCTGTTAGCGATATAGATGCGGATATGCTGCTCTTATCATCATCAGGCTCAACCAGCGGACATCATTGCATGCGGACGTGACTATTAAATGATTATTTTCCGCAACAGCGTTTCCAGATCGTTTCCCACCGCGGCATTGGATCGAGAAAATCCATTCGCAGTCGTACGGGCGTGAAAACCCGCGAAACGATCCCATTTATTGTTCATACGGCACGTGTATTCGGTATTCATCGAAAAATCGCTCGCGAAATAAGTTTCGAAACTGAAGCCGGAGCGTACGAATTGAAAAATAGTATGATGAAACGATCGCGAGCGGAACGAAACGTGAGCGATAACTCGGGGATGAATGGCAATGTCGCTGTACATTTACCCATTCGAAAAATGATTTTCTTTATGGTAATATTATCAGTGTATCTAACCCCAATGGAATTTTACAAACACCAGCTACTTTTTTCAAAAAATTGTGCTAAAATTATCGTAAAACATATCAAAACGTAACTTTTTTTCGTAACATAATTTCTTGTTAACGTTAAATTGTTTCTTCTATTTCAAAATATGGACATTTGCGAGTTTGTCTGAGGTCTTATACAGTATGAGGTCTTTTATAGCATCACTGCACTGCAATGATGCTATAACATTAAGCTTGATTCTTTCAATTGGCCTTCTGACGCGTGCAATTGCGTGCACGATGTCTGACAATCGAATTGTTTTACAAAAATTTCTATATCAGCGGCGAAACTCGGACTTTTTATATTTATATAGCGCATTGCACAAAACTATCACGTGTCACCAATGTAGGAAACACCGTTCAAATACGCGTCTAAAATTGCGGCCGGATGAAGGATAGCGCCGTTTTCATCTTCGTACGTGGTACCGGCGATGGTGAAAATCAGCGACGCGCGTCATGCGGCGGCGAGAAAAATTTCCTCACGCGGATGAAAGCGACGGTATTGAATGCAGAGCGATATATACAGGTGTTCTAGTTTGCTCTTTCATCTATGAGTATTTATTCTCTCTCTCTCTCTCTCTCTCTCTCTCTCTCTCTCTCTTTCTCTCTGTAAATATACATACGGAGAATTTTTTCTTAATTAAAATTGTATTCGGCCGGGTATCGCAATTTCTGGTATTTAATTTATTAAAATATATAACAAGATGAAGTCTTGGATTAGAGTCATTATTCTTAATACAGTACGCGGGGGCGGACGACGTTGTGTAATCGCTCGCTACTCGCTTTCCATGTTATACTTTCAATTATATTGTAAAATAAGTTACGTAATTGCGAATATAAAAGGAATAAAACTGAGAACACAACACAACAGATGCCAATGAATGCGATATTTCCCTACGAGCGGCTGCGTCAGCACGTTAGATAATATCGATTATCAATTATGACGCCGTATCACGGCAACGTATCCGTTCGTTTCCGTCGTCGAATTCGGATTTATGCGAGCGAATCGCATCGGCCGATTATTTGCCATTAATAGATATCTCGTGCGCATGTCATACGTCCGATCAGAATTTAAAGTTCGTGGCAGTCTTGCGGTAAAAGGTACAAGACGGAGCCACGGAACAAAGTAAATATTGCAGAGAACCGGCACATTTCTCTGAGCTGGCTGTTTGGTTGCTTTCCGTTTGATTGACACAAATTGCTCATCCAAGCTGTTTCCTATTTCATGCTTTCAACCGTTACAGCTGTTTATTCAGTTTTCATGCCAGCTCGTACCAACGTTCTAATATTTGTTAAACAATTCTAAGCAATGAAAGAGTGCCAAAGTACCGTGAAGCTCGTAAAACCGGCCAAAGTCTTGTAGTTTCTTTTATTCTTATAACGTATTTACGTAGAGATCAAATGGATCATAGCCCCAGGGCGACAGTATTCCGAGAACAATATATTTTTCAGCGGAAAGTAAATTATTGACTCAAAACTCCGTATATTTCGCGCGATACTTTGACCAGTATAAAAATAGCTTTGACAAGTAAAGTATTCTCTGGCGAAAAATGCTATAAAAAAAATAATATTGTGACGTTTGTCTTTGTTCGTTTTCAGTGCGTATATTTCATATAAAATAAAAATTATCTATATACAATTCCCGATCGGAAATTTTTCACGCAAAAGGCCATCCTGCGCATTTGGAATATTATTCGTATATGTAGATCTCTATAATAATATATTTAACGAATTTAATGCTCGTAACTTTTGAGAAATATCTGCCAAGTGTCGTTGCAGCACGCAATAACAAGGAACATCTCGGTTTTCATTGCGCCAAATACTGATAGGGATCGTACAAGTCGAAAAGGCGACAGCAGTAGAGGGATAGGGTCAAACAGGGCAGTCTTGTTTGTGCACGTGGTATTACAACGGACACACGAGGAGAAACACGCGGCGAGGGAGAACCGGCTGGACACGGGGCAGACGAACGGACAGACGAACGGACAGAGAGAGAGAGAGAGAGAGAGAGGGTGGTAAACGGGGTCGGTTCGCGTACGCATATAAAATATGCCGAGGCCGCGCTATCTCGCGGCCGATTGCCTGGAAAACTCACGCGAAAATATCGATCCTCGGCCACCTCGCTTGTAATCTGATTAAGCAAGACCAACGGCTCGACCTGACCATAGGTATAACGGGGAAGCAGGGTGGCGCAGCGTGGCGGAGTTCCGAGCGTGGAACACCCTCGGAACGCGCGCGCGAGTGAGGGTGCCGCACACCTTTACGCGGCGCCCCGGACCCTCCGCAATGTGGCGTATATGCACACCATGGCCGTTTCACGCATGCAGACGTATAGGAACCATGATTCTAATGTTTGCACGCCATTTCACCCTCTTGTCTTTCCTCCCTTCGAACCCCGTTCGAGTCCCGAAGGGTCGTAGGTCACGACTGACGAACGAGCCGCGACTCAGTCGTCTCTAAAGCTTCCATTCACGCTGTTTGTACAGTCTTTCGATACGAACGAATTGGCACAAAATTGACGAAACGTTGTATTTTATACGAGATAGTTGCAATATCGACACAGATCGATGCCATTAAAGAGAGTTGATAGTTGACATCAAAGTAAATTCTGATGTACATGGAATATATATTAGAATATAATAACTAAATATAAATAACGTACAATGAATTCTTACGCTACAATTGCGAAATAAAATTTTTTATCAATTTTTTAATTTTTGTTAATAGAAAACTGAATTAGTACTTAAACGTTTGAAAGCATTTTGAAATTTTTCGCATTGCTAGACAAATTTTTGTATAAAGTATTCTGTTCCATTTTTTTAATGTAACAAACTTTATGCACCTATTTTTAAATTTTATTTTTTTTTGCTTTTACTATTCAAGCAAGTAAAATGGTAACTGCTAAATTGTATTAAATATTTCACTTAAATTAATCTACTGCTACTATTGGTCTGATATACGAATAATTAAACACGCAAAGAATTTGTGAATGTTGATCCATTTTCTACCGATAAATAGTGCAGTATAAATACATATAATAACAGATAAATAGAATCAATTAAGCGAATAAATCAAGTTAACTCTAGTTGGTGATTCGTATATTGAATTTTGTAAGCAAGGAAATCTAAACCTTCCATGACGCGATCAATATCTGCAGTCAGATGAAACAAAAGATTCTTACACGAAATTCTCGATGCGACTCTTGAATAATATCTTTTTAAGACCCGTAATATCTTTTTAAAGCCTCATTGTTTTAAGACTCGTTGTGTGTCTCTAGAAACGTTTTGTGGCGATATACCGGCTGTTTGCAGCACGGTTTAGCATTATTGTCAATACCGCCGGGTGACCCCTATATCTCCGAGAAAAAGAAAGAGCTGATACGAACACAAATGGTAGAAACCGCAGAAATAACCGCGAGCGATATAATAACTAACCGGTCGGCGAAGTACAAGGTTTACAGGCCAACCAAATGTAGAAACGCAGTTTAATTTCCATTAAATTTCGGAAATTTCGCGAGCGAGCCTGTTTGCCCCGGGTACACACACCTAATTTGCAACTATAATTTCGCGCGGGGGCGCGCGCGGTTCAATTTCGCATGACGGCGCGTTCGCAAGTCGTTACAGAATCTACTGTTTTCCGCAGCTGATTTTCCGCAACCCAATCGACCGTACAACGGACCGTTGGTCTTCGCCCGAGCGAGCTCCGTGAGTGCTGTTGTATGTTCTTTCCGCGCTCAGTAATAAAATATCTGACCCGCGAGGGGCGCGCAATCTTATTCAATAGTTAGGATCCAATTTGAGAAATTTCACACGGAGAAGCCCCGTGCTATTGGAGAACGTGATCGCGCATACATGGAAAACGATCGCATCCCCAGGTCTCCGAACGCAAAGCTCGACAAAGTCTCGACCGCTTATACCAATATTGCCTTCTAATCCGTCAGAAATATCGTTCGTGCTTTCCACGTAGACACGTCGCTATCGTATTTGTACGAGAATAAACGGGAAACAGAAACAAAAACCGCCGTGGCGGTAACAAGAAACTAACTGCAAACATCGATATCGATAAACGCTTTTTCGATCCGGCGTAGGGAAGCGGGAGGAGAGCAAGGCAAACGAAATTATCTAACATTCGCTTAACTGGCGTCAAACGCGCTCGAAACATGTAAGAAATTCAATCGAGAACGCACGCAAATACTGCAGTACAACACGCACGGTGAGCATGCTACTTCAGATTACACATTAGCACTGAAATTAGATTGTTTCTCATTGCGTATGTACAACGCATTATAATACGCGTTCCTGATTTCCTTACTTTTGTTCGTCCACAGATTTCTCGACTAACAAGATTAACTAAAGAAGAAGTAGATATGAGAATTTATATTTAAAAAATGCAGTTTTAGACTTCTGAAGTAAAAGTTTTAGAGATATTTTTATTAAAAGAAAAATAGATTTATTTGCGAATATATTACGCGATATAGTGAAAAATATAATGGACGAAAGGAGAAGCAAGGAGAAATGAAAATAAGAAAAAAGCACACAAATATTACAGCAAGTTGGGAGGTAACAAACCATACACATTAAATGAGATGATTATATCTCTGAATTAAAAAGAAGAAAAAAACTAATATAATACCCCTATAATTATTACATTCGCAATTATCGATTTAATTCTTTTTTTTTTTATTCCCTCGCCGGCTTTTATTGCTACCATCAGGTTTTAACGTGGATTTGTAGCATACAGGCTGGCGCATGTAAATTGCAACGAGATAAGATTCGTGCAATACATTTTTACTGTTACGAAGGCTGCGATTAAACTGAAGATATTTCTCCAGGTTCGAGAACTCATTGCGTTGCGATGTAGTGTGTGCACCGCGAGAGATGGAATCACGACTCGATTGGTATACGGGCGAGAACTCCGGACTGTGGTTAGGCGAACGACCTACATATTCGAAACACGAGAGACTTCGATTCTTCTCCTACGGTAACTTCCGGCGGCCACGCGATACGTATGTAAAACGCAAATGCTGCCGATTCTTCTCTTTCGAGTCCTGATGCTCGATATAAAGGTGCGTCCAGACTTGTAGCGTATCGTATCGCCGTAATGTTACAAATGGTAACACGCCACGGTGTCACGGCCCTATTTGCGAGCGGCGCCGTATATACAGGATGTCCCATGCGAAATATCACGAGTCCTTTTCTCAAGAGGTATTAGATATGGCAGTGGTAATAAAAAATTTCTTTGTTATTTCAAGATTTGTTGGACAACGGTGTCTCATAAAGAGCCGCGGCGCCGAACTTTAAAAGGATAGTTTTGTCGCCATCCTTAACAATTTCCGTGAAAATAGCGTATAATACTTTACGTGAACCATCCTGTATACGCAGACCATATTCCGTCCGCCAAGCTACTAAGGCGGATGTTGGCTCGCTGTAAAAATAGAGAAAGCGAGCGAGCGAGTAAAGGAGTAAATGAAAATTTTAATTTTATAAAATATAATACGTGTTATAGAGCAGCGCGCGCGTTCTGCAACTCTCAATTACTGATCTATTATTAGCTATTTTGTTTATACGAAGGCCAACTAATGCGTATGCATATTAACATCTACGTAAAACGCATCGGTTTGTAAATTAAAATAAAAATGTCAAAGTATTTATGATGCTTAATTACGTACGCATTCTTTATTCGTATGCATTCTTATGTGGATTACGGTTAACGTTACAAGTCTGAATGCATTTTAATAGTATATAAAGGTAACGGTAGGTCGGAATATGAAGTTCACGCATGCCCGCGTACTAGCGGACACACGCCATCATAATAATCGCATTAATCGGTCATCTCCATTATCGAGTCGATTGAGTCATAAAGATTTCAATGGCCTTTCAAATTGTCGCGAGTGACCGGAACATGAGAAGAATGATAAAATGCATTAACGGTATGGGGCGGCTTATAACAAATTAATGAGCTCCCAATGCGATAACACGATCAACGGAATCACTATCGAATAAATGTCATTATCGTTTCGCATACGACATGCGTACAAGAGATTAGCTATCATTAATAGATCAAAATTCGTTTAAAGTAATTGGCATAATCGAGCACAATATATAATGCTCGATTTATATAGACACATGTCACAATACTCTGTCACGATATAAAAATACGATATTTGATAAAAAAAAAGGAAAAACGATATCTGAAAAAAAATGAGATTAATCCTATAACTCGAGAATCTCGAACAGAGAACAGAAGATTAAAAGTAAATGAATACTGTGACATATCGTAATAATACCCATGTCTATCTCAATCATTTTATTCGATAAAAGTGAACGTATTCGTGCAGACATGTTTTTACCTTTGGTCGGACGAAGATTGCGTCGGCACACAATTTGTTTGCGAAGTAGGTTTCTACCTAATAAAAGCATCATTATCCTCGAGCACCTTTCATACTTCTTCCAGGATATTCAGTCGATGTGAAAATTTGTTATTCAACGGCGGTACCTGCGAACAAAAACGACGGAACGTTTCAATAATACAAAATTCCGATTATACACAATTGTGTCGGGGAATGGCGGCGTCGTATGCAGCCGCGTGTAAACTTCAAGGCAATTAAAAGCGACAATAATTTCCTCCATTTATTAAATCAAAATAATCGCCAAGAGATTTCGTTCCTTCTTTCTAACGTCAACCTTGTATATTGAACGCGTTATATTGTTTGCGGTAAACATGCGCAACACCGCCGTGATTGGACGTCGCGCACGTATTGAATATGATATACAACGTGACCTCGTATGCGCGCAAATTGAACTAATCCTTGATAATGAACCATTATGGCGCGGGGAAACATCGCTCGTAGCATCGCTCGGCTTCTCGCGATATCGTAGATGCAGTCGCTTGACCGCACGATTAGTAACTTAACCGGGAATAGACGTGCATAATCCCTGAACATTTACCTATCGTTTGTTGTGTTATGCAGCAGATCGGTTTACAACGACGATGCCACGCATACAATCTGCAAGGATAATACACAGGACGTCCGGCAAATCATACTACAATCGAACAAGTCATAAAATATAGAAGTATATAAATATAGATAAAGTTGTATGATGCCAGACAGGCGTACATTATTTTTTACATTCCAAATCTTTTTCTCTGCAAAGCTACGCAATCAATAAAAAGTCTATTTTATGCCTTTACTTATTTGCTTCGTGAAAAGTTACAACTGCCATCAGCAATCAATCTATTACTTCTCGCGGGTAAGACATAATATAGAACTGTTATCTAATTTCAATAATGACACGAAGTCACGCCAAGTATACATCGAATTAGAACGTTTAACGCAATTTCATTTCATTGTCACCCTTTTTCATTTCGCGACTGAGTTTCATCTCCGTTTCTTTGCTCTCGCCTCTCGGCGCGAGAGAAAATCGAAATTACAATCCAATCTAAATGATTTTAATCTCCCAAATATTTTCGATCTCGTCGGCTCGCGTTGGGAAAATCATTTTCGCGGGTGGAAACACGTAAGCGTTATCGCTGCTAATTGAGTTTACTGCGCAACGACCTTTCGACTGTTTTTGGATCGCGATAGCTCAGCGGCCTGTATAATTCAATATGGATATAACTGCAGTATATATCGTAAAATGAGATTGCTATTCTAAAATCGCACTTTATAATGCCTCGTATATGATCAGAGCTTTTTCCATCCATACATATATACATATATGTATATATGTACATATATATGTATGTGTATATATAAGGCAAAGAGATATGATAATGTAACGTACAAATAATTAGATCAAAGATCGAATTTTCTCTCTAAATTAAATTATTACGCTCGATCCTTTTACAGGTAAATGATATTGATGGTCATACTAATGTTATTGGTGCTAATTATAGCTAACTGATAATAAACATTTTCACGATCTCATGCATTATCCATTCAATAAAGCTTATCAAAGCAGTAATCGATCTGATTAATAATGAGAAACGTATTAACCAGTTTGCAAGGAATAAAAGCTATATTTTAGTTGGATCATGATCGAAATATCATTAAAACAGAGCTTTTTACTGTTAATCGCATTTACAGTAATAGTGAGCATGAAATCGACAAAGTGCATACCTAATTGCAATCTATCATTGTTGCCCATCTCGTCAATAATGATCATTGTAAGTTAACATTGCAACGCACTTCGAGTCTCATAATAATTGAATTTTCCAAGTACACACACATACCTATATTTGCATTTGCAAAATCATCATACTGGCATGTCAGTTTTAGTTCATTTGCCACGATTTTATGCTATGTCTGGACGTCGTTCTATTAAATGTCAGCGTGTACGTAATATCGGTACATGTAGCACGATTTTTCGAAATTAGATAAATGAGCGAAATATGAGTTAAACTATCATTGAAACACCGTTTTTTCGTATCCGACCAAATGTCAAATAAAAATCGGAAGAGCATCATTTCATAAAAAGATGATATACGTCGATTCGTTATTTTAAACGAATTGCTTCTCTTTTAACTTTTTTCATAATATTCGAAATTTATTTGAAATTTTTGGCAGATAAGTGTCGTGGGTTACGATCAGTCTGTTGGATTTCGACGCGCATTTCGCGCTGCGACACAACGAATACGCGCGATCGATATAATCCCCGCGAATAGTTTTACGCGTAGGTGGACGCCCGGCGAGATTAACGATTACATTATGTTTTAACGATCTGGATCAATGCGGGATCGCCGAGTCGGGTAAAGCCGATCACCGTATCGTGCCGCCTGCACGTCCGGCCGCGCTCGCCAATCGATTTGTCAAACTAATTAGAGAGTCGCGCGCTTGCGAGAGGGAATCGCAAACTTGCGATCACGCGAACCAAAGCGCACACGTGCGCCGTCAATTTGACAAGTTATCTGTCTCGCGTAGATGTAGGCTTGCGCGTGCAATTCGAGCGGTGTTTGCCACGGTTTAAACTATACATTCTCCGGTCAGAGTTTTTTATTCTCAGTGTTGAAGCAATTTTTGGGAAAAGTAACAATAAGAAAATAATTAAAACCTTACATTTTATTTAGAAGAAACTTCTATGAGAAATTTACTTCAATTAATCGAAAAAGTTTTAACTTAAATTTACTTACTAAAAATGTAATTGAAGTTTTATATTTGAAAAATCAAAATGACTTATTTAATTTGCATGTAGCATAACATATATAATATTGATATTATTAGTATTATGCATTTTTCTGTGACTATAGTTTTCTAATGTTTCGAAAATGCTATCAATTTCAGATTGGCGTAAAAGTTCTTGAGAAGAATGATCTCAGTAATCCTACTTGCGACAGCGCGCAAATGAAAGTACTCCGGAGAACAAAATGGGGATAAATGACGCATGTGAAACACACATGTAGCATACAGGCGCGATTCCCGTTGTTCATTAGCCGTACCATCGGTTAAGTTTATTATAAATATCGTTATATAAATTTTCAACGTCCATCGCAGTAAATATAGCGACAAAGAAGAATATCACAAAATGTTTCGTATGAGTGACATTAAATTATCACAGTAATATAACATGAAAATTGTCTGCATAAAAGATGCAAAGGTAAAATTATTATTATTAAGGCCGTTTCACCTTTCAAATACGTATTGACAAATAATTGGCCTTTTGAGAGGTAATCAATCAGAAAATTATTTACTACTATTTACCATTTTTCTAACATTGGATTGTAACACTTTAATGGTGCCGTTTATTTATGTATCTAGCGCGGTTGGGATGGTAAACTCTGAACCACTCTATATATATTTGCTCACCGGAAATCGATAGAATATGAAATGAAACTATACCCGTAATCATATCGGAATGCGATATAACGCAATTAATGAATGATTAAATGAATCAGCGACGGCTGACTGTAAATAAATTAAATTAAATTACATGTGTAAAAGCTATTTTCTCGCAAACAAATGTAAACAAATGTAATCGACAAGATGGTAAAAGTACGAAATAAAATAAACAAGGGCACAAAAACAAAACCAATGAAGTAATAATGAGGTTCCGGTTTTGTTTTTCATCGCATCCCCTCCACCGTGTGTCTTCCGACCAACAGTAAAATTCTGTCCTGTCA
The DNA here is from genome assembly GCF_000956235.1 of Wasmannia auropunctata. Lineage (NCBI taxonomy): Eukaryota > Metazoa > Arthropoda > Insecta > Hymenoptera > Formicidae > Wasmannia > Wasmannia auropunctata. The sequence continues at coordinate 736,206 of NW_012026854.1, forward strand.
TTAAACATTACTCCGTTGGATCGTCCCCAATGCGGGCGGAATTACCCGTCGAAATAGCCATTGAAACACACCACCGACCGTTCTTCTTTTATTTTCACACTCGCAGCTTCGAGATCTTTAGAGGCGGAGTCACGATCCGCATTTTCCCGCGTTCTAGGCCGGATACCAGATCGGGAAATTCCGTAAAAACGAACGATAGCAAGGGCGGCATGTGAGGTTGGTTGCGCCGATCGGTTTCCCACGAATCGGGGGCGAAGGGGATGGCGAATTTGTAACTTTCGAGGTGGGGGCGAGGGGAAACAATTTTGCAGGAAAGCCGCGGCCGATGGAGAACGAGAATCGTCGAGAACCACCGGTGCGCGCCCAGTTGGGGAATCCAATTTGGATTATCGAAAATTCATGGGGGATACCTGGAGTACGCGTGCGTGTATATGTGCGTGCATGCGTGTGTTTGCATACGCGCGATGCGCTGTCCAGTGAAAGACAGGTGGCTGAACGAGCGAGTAACAGTGTTGTCTATGTGACCGGAAGGCACTGAGATTATTCAAAGAGCTTGTTTTGCGAAAAGACAACTTAATTTTATTTATTTTCTGTTTTTTGAATGGACGGAACAGAGAGAGACAGAGAGAGAGAGAGAGAGAGAGAGAGATAAATTGAAGGATAACAAAATGTAAAAAATAAAATTAAATGAAAAATTTTAATCACAGCAGTAGTACTGCCATTTCTATTGTGTTGACGCCACTTACATCTCTCGTGTTAAGAGACAAGTAAATCTGTGAAATATGTAGCTTCTTAGTTATTGAAATTGATTAAAAATACAATCTCTAGCGAAAAATGTAGCTCAATTTTTTTGTAATAACGAGACAGGATAATGATACAAACAAATGACGAAATATCTCAGACTCCTGTCCGAGTACAGAATTTATCCAGTTTGCTCGTGATGGAGAACGGCACTGGCGACTAGTTCCACCGCAGAGACACATGGATAATATAAAGCGTCGCGTCCGCAACTTCGGGCGACAGCAAAGTGTGGGTCTACGTTCGCACTGTATCATTCTCGTTAATCTTCTCCATCTTTCTCGCGATCCTCTCTCTTTCCGTATCCTCTTATCTTCTCGCTCACCTGTTTATTTAGCCGTTCTGCTTTCTTTCCGCGCTACCATTATACTCCATCGTGGTTATTCGCGTTTTTCTCACAAGCTGTCACAGTAATTTTACGATCAAAATTCGAGGAAGAAAGATAGAAGGGCTACAAGCGGAACATATGAATGAAAGGAAGTATAAGAGAAAAAAGATTCTGTTTGATTAATCTTTTTTGTGATATTCATGTTTTAAGAGAATCTCCTCGTGTAGAAATTAAATTCGAAGCTTGAAAAAAAAAACTATCGTTTTCAAAAGGATTAAATGAAGTACGTTCTTAACATAATAAAGCAATCTGTTTCTTGTCTGTTAGTTTTAACAGACTCCGCGCATAGACTCCGGGCTGGAGTTCATCAATATTAGAGACTCGTTAAATTCAATCAGGGGAGAACAAATCCAACTACTCCGAAATTCCATTTCGAAAATCGATATGGCAGCAAACTTGACGAGGCTCGCAACTATCTTTGCCACGAGAATGTGGATAATATCGGATAACATACTAATAGCCCGCGCGCGTGCACGTGCACGAGTCAAACGAGCACACGCGAAACAGCCCTCATTAATCATCCGAACACCTAAGAACTGCAACGTGTAACCGGTGTAACTCAACCGGCTACACCCCCCATCGGCCAGGTTAGCCTAACCGCGCAGTCAAGATACCTCTTCCGCGCGTGCCGGCTCGGCCGTTCCTCCAACCCCTTTGCCACTGGTCCATCTCACTCGCCGTCCTGGAAGTGGGTGGAGGGGCCGACGGCACAGAAGCGGGTGCAGAATGCGATATATATCGCGGCATATATACAGTGGCGCGCGCTCGCGCGCGTGTATATATATCACGCGGGATTTTCAGCCGCGAAATTTATAGCGTGTACCAACTCTAGGGGCTACGGGACACCCCCTCGCGCGAGGGTTCGAGAGGGGTGCCGGAGAAGCGGACGGTAACCCGTATAGATCACGTATGGCTCCACTACGAGGCCGAAACTTTCTCGCGGAAGCGCCGTGACCCGGGCGACGCGGACGCGACCGGCGTGAGAGGAACTTCGTATTCCCTGTTGCAACACTTATCTCCCCGCATACTCGCATTTTCCAGACTCTCGAGCTCATCCCACTCCTCCCCTTTCATCTGCGTTCTCCTTTCTCGCCGTGATGCCCGGCGAACAATGCGAAATTTTTCCAATCTAGGGGATAAAGACATTTTACTTGATCGTACAAATATTCTACATTTTTTTGTTTCGATATGTAGCCTAAGTATATATTATATATTGCATTTCCAGTAAATTGTACAAGTAGTCAAGAGATGAGTATTCGTAAAAAAAAAATAGTAAACGTTTATAGATCATCTATTTTAATTATAGTTTTATATTTCTTGAGAAGAATAATCTCACATAAATTAAGAAAATGTTCATTTATTTGGTAAGAAACAGCTTTATATTTCTTGACAAAGTAGTCTCAAATATATATAAAAAATATTCATTTATTTGGAAAGAAACAGAGAGAATTTTCATTCTTGCAATAAAAATTTGTGCTAATTTATATTTTATGGAAAATTTATTTATTTTATAAATATAAGGCAAGAATAAATAAGAACTAATATATTACTTTAAGAGAAAATTGAAGTTACGCATGGTTACTGCTGCGTGGCAGGAAGTTGAAGGATTAAGCGGTTAAGGAAACACGCGGCAGTTTCAGCGACATAGACGAATGCACTTGAGGTAGTCAAAGACCGAAAGAATTCGATCCGGTCCGTGACTTTAAATGGTGAAGCGGTCGAACGCTTGTCAAGAAAAGGGTTAAAGAGGAAACTTCGATGTTCAAGGAAAGTGAAACACCCATCGATCTCAATACTCTCTTGGGTTTCTACCTCGCTAACGTTCGCTGTTTTTTACAACGCTTCTTGAAGTCCTTAGCAACTTTCAAGGAAGTAACGTAACCGCGGTATTCCAGTCCGGGCACGTTAATTTTCTCTAATATGAAAGTATAGTAGGCATCTATCCTCTCTGATTTCAAAGCTTAATCTTAACATTTCTAGATTTTCTCGTTTATTTAGATATAAAGATATATACATTCTACATATGAATTGGAATTGTAATACATTCTGTACAAGCATTATCCATTACATTCCTGTACATGCGACACGGGCCTTCATTACGAAACGAAAAGAGGCTTTCCGTTTGAATGGCCAAAATGATTCCCACATAAGAAAGCTATTTCGAGAATCGATTTTCCATTAGTCTGACGTTTTGTAGGAGTTCGGCTTATAATGCCTCCCCGGCCGCTTATATCGCCGAACATTTCGCGACTGTTTGCGACCACGCCGCTCTGATTATCCCCCCGAACTCTCTCGTTCTCTCTGGCGCAAAAGCCGGCCCCCGGAGTTGTTGCCCGGAATAGTTATACTTCGACGCCATAATCTACTGCCAGACCACAAGGGTAATAAAACGTAATCCGTTTCCCGCGCATGGAAATTTATTGATACCAAACTACGTGCCCCAAGTATACATGGAAAGTTCGCCATCTCCCCCCCTCCCCACGCCGAAGGGCGTTAATACTCGAATGGAGTACAATGATACACCGGCTTCTCGTTAAAGGGAGTCTAAACGATGAAATATGGCACGTGTTTTGCTGCCCGCCAGAGGACTTTATTCGCGATAGTTCACCGTTTTTCTTCTTCTTCTTTCGAGGAAATTAAATCATTCTCCTTGGAAGTGGTGAAGTGAAAACTTGTAGAAGTATATAATGTAGTAACAATAACTTATTTCGATTCTACAAAGTTACATACAAATCAGTGCTATCGATATAATAACTCTCAATTGTTTTTTCTTTGACACATTTATGAACGCGTGACCTCTCATTCGTCAACTACAATTTGGCTTTGAAAAAAATAATTGAATTGCATTTAAAAGGTTTTGCCGTTTAATATTAAAACGCAAAAATATTTTTCATGAAAGATAATTGAACTGATTTTTTTGTTATGAATGTGAGTTTATAAAACGTTTTAAAATTATTTTTGTCCTAAAATTGAGATTTTGTTAAAAAGATCAGCAATCGGGAATGGATTGATTAATTAGATTGAAAATCTATTGCAAAAATGCATAAAAATTTCATGCATGTGTCACTAATTCGCATATTAATAGTCAGCATATTATGGAATAAATCATAATGAATATGCAATCAACTTTGAAATTATACACATATTTTGATTTTCATTTCATAGAAGATGCTCAACGCGGTCGTTCGTCACATAATACAAGTCCTCGTTGTTTTCCATCGAATAAAATGGGAAAATTATTGAAATCGGGATTGAGTCACTTGAGCTTGGTGATTGAATAAATAAAAAAAAAACGGTCACCATAGAATAATAATTCACTTGTAAAAATGTGAAACATGTTTGTCGCTGTAAAAATCCGAATCGGGAATTTACACGAACAGCGAGCGTAATATTCTCTCAAATAGCACAATGTCGATCGATACATTTATAAAATCGCGATGGTTAATGTTTTGCCGTCTAAATTAAAACGCAAAAATATTTTTCACAACTATGAACCTTATGCATCGTGTATCTACGTTAACAAATGTGCATACAAACTAAACAACATAAATATGGAATAGGCTTCATCATTTTAAACTCGATATAAAAGGTTTATGCGAAAATCTTAAGTGTGCGCTAATAAAAGCGCGTAAGTATAATGATTTACTACTGCTTTACTATCTCTAAAACTTTTAACTGAAAAAAATAGTCATAAATTCTACGAGCGTCTCGTTAAAGTTTCGCTTCCTTTTTGCGATCTTTTATTGCCAGCGCGTAGGTGCCACAATGCCACGGAATCGTTTTCCAGGCCACGTTTTCTGCGACTTTTCTTGTCCACTCTATTGCGATAGCTACGAAATTCGACTGATACGATCGAATCGATCGATGCCGCGAAATTTTCGCAAAAGCACATTTTTTTAGTTAATCCGTACCGATAAAAAATTATTCGTTACTTTCTTGTGACTTTAATTATATTACAGTATTATTTAACATATTACAAAGTGTTACTTCCGTAAGATTTTTATATTTCACGAAAAAGAATATGATAAAAAGCTCGCGAATAATTCAGCAAAGATATAAGCTTTTATTTATTTTCACTGTCTTGGGAGAAAACGTTCAAAGTAATTTAATTGTACAGGCTGTAAAAGATTACAAGTAAAATAAAGAAATTACAATTAACTTTTATCTATCAAGAAGAAAGACGTAATGGAGAAAACTCATTTAGTCGTTGAGTTAATTTTTTATATTTATAATAAAAACAAATAATAACAAAAACTATAACTAATGTTGCTGTCCAACTCGTTACCATAAATTCTGACGCCATTTAGTTAATGGAGTTGTCTCTAGCACGATAGTTATACAAATGTAACCATAATAATAAAGAATTCATATTTTTAGTGAAACTGTATGTTTTCAACGCAAAATTAAAAATTCATATTTTCATATAAATCAGCCTGTATCATGAAATTAAAGTTTCGAGCAACTGCCTGGCGTCATCGTGAAATGGAGGAAAAAAAAATAGCTACAGTCAATACGTATCCGATGTGCCCTACCTTTTATTGAACGCCGTGAAAAACATGCATTCGCTCTCGGCACATCAACCGAGGAGAACGATGTCGCGAGATACGCGACTATCAGTGCTACCAATCGGGTCCGCTTTGAAATTCCGACCCTTCTCTGTCCCTTCTCCTCATCGCCAAGCCGCGATATTCTCACCCCCTCTTCTCTCCTCCTCCTCCTCCTTTACCGTCCTCTCGTTTCGTTCACATCGTCATCGATACGAAATCATGGGTATCCCGATAAAGCATCAACTGGCGCGTTCTACTCGTAACATTCCGCAAACACGTAGACGCGCGAGGAGACAGAAAACGCGTATCGCGTAATTCAACATTCGGTCTACCGATCGAGATGAGGGAGGAAACACAGTCTCTCTCTCTCTCTCTCTCTCTCTCTCTCTCTCTCTCTCTCTCGCACTTTCTCGCTTTCTCTTTCTCTCTCCGTCTCCGAGAAGGTAAATCGAAGTTCTCGAAGTGAGGCCTTAAGGGCCACAAGCGGCGAATGCTAGCAGTGGACCGAGAACGATGAATCGTATCTCCATCGTCGCGGCGACGCCGACGCCGACGTCTTCGGTCTTTTCTATCCTCGTTTTTCCTTTCCTTTCTCTCTCTCTTTCTCCACGACCTCACTTTTTCCTCAGTCTTCACCTTTCTTCCCGCATCCCGAGATTCGTCGGAGATTCGAGAGATAAAAAGATCGCCGTGTCATACCCATCGAAACGTTATTTCTGTATACGTTTCGTCCTTCGAGCACGCCGGAGAACGAAGCTTATGCTTCCGAGAACGCGCACGAATTTCCGGGACGATGCCTGCGCAAGATAGTTCCCAGGTTGACCGATTTCTACTTCCCGTATGTATCGCCGTAAGAGATAGAGATGAGGAGAAACGGATTTCAAAGCTCTAATGTATTCTAGAATTCGTTAAAAAGAATGATAACAATATAGTTTAGATTTCTCGAGAAACGATATTGTTTTTCATATTTTAATTGAGGAATAGAGATTCTGTAAAATGGTTAGAAAATGGAAGCACAAATTATCCATATTTCTATATTATTTAAATTTGTACATCTTGAAATTTATATTATAAAAATAATCATATAATAATTTATTTTTTGTATATTATTTTTACCGTTAAAAAGTAAGATAATTTTGATTTATTTTAAAACAAGCTGCAGAGATTATAACAAAAATTTAAAATTATGAAACATCAAATATTGATATAAAAATATTATATTAAATAATTGAGATCATTGTTTGCAAATATATTGTTTGTTTGTATGACTTTTTAATAGAACTTTTGGCATTGTAATAATTATTGGATATATGTACACCAATATTAGTGTAAAATACAATAAAATAATATTAAAACGTAAAATTAGTAATAAAAAAGATGAGTTATTATGGATGGTAAAAGAAATAATTGGAATGAGAGTGTCTTAAATATAAGATATAAGTTTACGAGGTTCGATTATAGCTCATACTGAGATGTGGAAAATTCTGTATTTTGAATAGACTCTGTCAATATTTTGAACAAACTATGAATAAACTGTGCTCTCTATTTCATCACTTTATTATACTTTATAATACTAATGTCTACAGTAAACTTGAATGTTGCAATATTTCTTTTCTTTTCTTCTCTCTCTCTCTCTCTCTCTCTTTATCTTTTACTCTCGCTCATTCATTCTCTCAAAGAAAAGATACATCTCTTAAACCACCCGTCTTGCTTACGATCGATGGTCAATGCTGCAGTTTGTCGAATCCTCGAAAAATACTACCCAGCAATTTCGCGTAACGAAAAACAAATAGCAACCATCCATCGATCGCGCGGACATACGAGAAAGTAAAGGAGCCTAACGGAAAGACGCATAGTTCGAAAACCGAAAAGAGACAGGAGAAGAAAGAAGTATACTTTCGAAACATAACAGGTGGCATAACAGGTTCGCAAATGTAGCAAAACTTCCATTTCAAGAGAGGCTAAAAGAAAAGAAAAAAAAAAGAAAAAGAAGATAGAGATATGTATTTTTATATCTTATTTTCTAACATGCACGTATTATCCATTGTTATTAAGATGACCGTGGAACGCGGGGAAGTTTAAGCAGGATAATCGGGATTGACGTTGCGTAAAGTAAAGGGTGAAGGGCCCCTGGAGTGCTTGAAGATCGGTTACGTCATTGACCGGAAAGGAATTTCTCGTAGCGCAACGGGATAGGAACATTCGTGTGCAAATGGGGAAGAAAAGCCGGCATGAGCCGCGCGTTTTTAAGCTCCTTCTTAACTCCCTGCGCGCGACGTATTCGCCTCCCGTGCGAATACCCGGGACGCGAATTCGGGCTTTGTGCCTCGTGGGGATCGCCAAAGTGGAAATCCTTTTGATACGACGGACCGTGCCATCCACCGCGCTGTCGCAGGACTTCTCGCGACAAAGGACACACGCCTATTGAGAGGACGGCGAGTGACGCGTTCTGAAAAATTAGATTTGCAAGAAGTACTAAAGAGAAGTATTCATTCACTGCTTGCCTAATATATAGATACTTCGTAACGGCGCTTAAGTTATTTTGGTTAGGATAATTTAATAAAAATCAATCGTTAGTACGAATAATTGCTGATTTTCGCGTTTCCCTTTTTCGTATTCACTAGCTGAACAGAAGAGATGTAATTTCTGATTTTTTATCTCAAAATGCGTCTAGTATTGTAAACATAACTAAAGATAGAAACAGTATAAACAATATTGATGATTAATAATTTCAAAATTAGATGAATACCAACCTAAAATATTTTGACGAAAGAAAGCTTCGTGTACGAATAACATTTTTATTCGAATAAACTTTTTTAATATCTCATCGCGGAACCTTTTCTAAAAAACAAATGATAATTGTAAGCCAAATATAAATATATAAAACGATATACATGTCATGTGATAACATAAGACAAATTTTAAGGAGAAAGAAATAACTTTGTAAATCATTGTAGACACTGTTTAAAAGTGAATCAGTGAAATTACCACTGATTTGCAGTGTATATCATTTTCCAATAGTATACTTAGAGCTGTGATAATCACTAATCAGTGAGTATTTCAATGTTCTTTCAGTGATAATATACCGACTTAAACAGTGAATATCACTGAAAGAATGAGTTTCACTGTCAAACAATTTTGAGAACTGAAATTCACTGTTTTTCAGCGATTTTCATTGTTTGAATCACTATATTATCACTAAAAGAACATTAAAACATTCACTGTTTATCACAATTCTAAGTGCCACTGGAAAATGATATACACTGAAATTCAGTGGTAAATTCTACTGATTCACTTTTAGAGAGTGTAAATATAAAATTTTTTCTGTAACATAAATAAAAAAAGATTTTAATATAATAATTTAGTATTTCTCATAATTAATGGCTATGTGAATCAAAATAGCCGTTCGATCGCAACGCTTTTTCTCTATTTACAGATTTTATTGCTGCTACCGACGTTGTCTCCAGAGAAAAGTGTCTAGAAAGAAGAAACGTTCGTAGCTCGGTTTACGGAAAATCCGCGTAAATATTTGAATATCGTCCATCCCGTCGTGTCGACTCGTACGGCTCCTTGCCTTGTGTCGGATGAGAAAACAATGGTATCCCCTTCGTCGAATCTTAAAATCGTAATACGTTCGTATCACTCCTCCTTTCACTCGTAACCGGATAGCGAAGAACTATTTCGAGTAAAAATGCCGCGTAAATTTCGTATATCTCTTTCAAATTTTATACCAATTTATTTAAGAAAACACATATAAATTTATCAATCAATTTTGCATAAGTTATTGAAATAGTAAATTTCGGAAATAAAAAGCGCATCGGCGATACTATGATGTATAAATGGCTTTTACTTGAAAAGTGTCATAAAAAAATATTGATCTTGATCTAATATCAAATGCGCTAGCGAAAATATCAAATTTCAGCATTATTAGTAGTTATTTAATGCAGAGAATGCCTTTCGTTCAGATGTTGACCATCGCATTTGGATGTTGATCATCGCGTTTTACTAGAAAAGCACTGGTCAAAAAATGCTAGAAAAAATAGTACGATTGCGCGACGAAGCAAACGGAACAGTTAGATGGTTGTAAAACGTAAAACGCGGCGCGGCGCGGCAACAGCCGCCGTTGAAAATACCATGCGGAGAAACCGTCGAGTGCCCTGGCAGATTGCCATTGTCGCCGGCACAATTCAATCGCGAAGTTAGCTCGCTCCCTGTAGAAATCACATAATGTGCGGTTACCCAGTCCACCCACTACCACCCTCGCCCGAGACCCGCACCTCCGTAACTCGCGTTCGTTCCAGTGGATTCTACCTGCCTCTCTCTCTCTCTCTCTCTCTCTCTCTCTCTCTCTCTCTCTCCCTCTGCGAACTCGTGGTAGGTGCCACGGGAGCCAACAAATCAAAAACACCCCCAAAGAGCCACCCCGAGGAAGTCCTCGTGCACGACGTCTACTCAGAACTCGCGGCACTCGCGAGAGCGAGCGAATTAAAACGCATCGCGCCGCGGGGCGCCAGTTAGATTCGCGTTGTTAGCGTTTCGGGATAACGAAGCTGCTGACGGATTCCGAGGATTCGGCGTTGATTAAATTCGGGATGAGTGTGAGATCGACCGAACGATTGTTTTAACTTTCTCTAACTCTAACTATTAACTATTGCTATTAACAATTACGAGTTTACATCATATATTTATATATCGGCGAATTTCATATTCAAAATGTTATTGACATACATCTCTCTAGTGACACAGTTCCTGAAAGCTTTTGAATCATCTTCGTTACTCGAAAATCAAGAAATTAAATTTAGAAACTATCATACACACACGAATACACACAAATTTGTTAAATGTTAAATGTAGGAATTTTTGGTATCACGAGCGTCCTATAGTAACATTTTTATGCGTATTGCAGTTATAAGATGAAAAAGATACTCAATCACTTCGAGTAAAGGTATATTAAAATTTTACTTACTTTATTGGCAAAGGACAGCGCGCTTTAATCGCGCGCCATTATTGAACGAGATCGTAACGTTTCACTTCTGAAACGTTCGTCGCGCATTGCACTGAAATGCTGTACTTGTCAGAAAGGAATATTTTAGAATACTTCTCTCTTAATTATCCACTGCCGCTCTTGGTTGTTATTAGATTGGAGCGAGTTATACCAAGTACGCAGCCGTGCTTCCTGCCTTTGAGGTTCTTACGGAATTTTCACGAACTTTAAAACAAATTAATTACTGTAATAATCACTACCGATGCAGCAGCTTATTAGCTGTCTGTAAAACGTTAGTTAGTATTCTGGAGTATATTTATCTATAATAAGAAAGTTTTTTCTTCTCAGACAATTCAAATTTTCATTATTGTGTCGCGTTTCGTGCGTAATTTCATTCCTAACATATGTAATTGTTATTTACAATAATCTAATATTATAACTAATTCGCATGTCCGAGTAAAATATATAGCATGTATTACAACGCGTTCTGAAAGTTTGTGGAATGATTGTTTAATATGCATAAAATTATTAAATGTGATCTCCATGATTGAACATACAAATGCATACGTGCTAGCTAAGTACAGTGTGGAAGATGATTAAATCGCAATCATTGGTTGCGATAGTAACAAATAATTATGGCTAATTGTTTAGTTATGTTCTACCCGTGTAAACCACATGTATAATTAATCATCAATGTAAATATTGTTGCCGCATTAATGATCACTAAATAATTGATTTGACCGATATGGTCGTCGTGTCACCGTTCTTCTTTATTTATACGTTATCGTTCATTAATTCCTACTCTTTGATAATTAATTAATTGGAACTAATTTAACTTTCGAATATTAATTTTCCATTGCCTGGGTATTGTACATTTTTCGTTTTCGAAATCGAAAAACATCCAATTACAAAATGTCATAAGATTCGATTTTAAATCGTTTTACGATGACACGTGTGCAGAGCGGAGTTCATTCCTCTTTCACTTTTTTGAATGTAATATGCATTCGTGCGTCAAAAGAAGGCAATATATTGCACTATGACACGGTTAACTTTGTAAATGCTCACACGAGAGTGTAATATCGGATCGCAATTACGTCAACGGGGCCCTAGACGAGATCACTTGCACGCAAACGTGCACGCAATGAGCAGTCCTGACACTTAAACGGTGTATTAAGTCAGCGACGACGCAAAGAGTAGTAGTAGAAGCAACAGCTCGTCAAAGACGTATCTTCGTTTTATCAATGGCGAGCGCAGCGTTCCATATCTCGCAGTCAATGAAGAGTAATAAAGGAAAAAGCTGCGATAAAATAAGACGATTTCAACATCACCTAATATCATGGCGATACGTCGACCTGGAACACGTGTTTGACATTTCAGCTGGAAGAAGCTGTTAGCCACTAAAAAGCCTTCGCGTTCTCGATAAATAATTAAGGAATATCGAATTGAAGGTTAATTCATTCAAGCTTGAAATGCTGACGAAATACCATTCAGACAAGAAGCTGACAATGTAGAGAAATACGTGTGACAATAATAAACCTATAGAATTTCATAATGTTAAAGATTCAGACAATAATATACATTGATCTATTTATAGGACAAAAGAAAGTGGAACCGGAAAAAAATGTTATTTAAAATTCATAAATATTAAAAATAAAGAATTTACGATTTACAATAGATAGAACATTAGTTATTCTATTTAACAAATAAGATAAAGTTTTATAACTTGTATTGAATTATATAGATTTGATTTATTGATGCCTTTTCTTATCATTGAAATTTAAATTCTGATAATCGTTTCGTCATACTTCCTAAGAAATTAACTCATTCTTTGATAAAATTTAACTGATAAGCTTTTTTATGATATAAAATAAAATCATCGGTTTGATCGGTTTGTTTGCAGTCTTGCAAAACATTTATGGTACAACAGCTCTTCCAAGACGACTCTCGCGAAATGTATGTCACTCACGCTGAGGCTGAAAAGGATTTACAACAGCACCCAATTAGAGTGACAAAACGCAGACAGAGAGAGAACTGAGTCGACAAGGCACACAGGGGATA